>NW_015551075.1:1690330-1704277 GCF_001515605.1 Sinocyclocheilus anshuiensis | reverse complement strand
TTAAATTCACAATAAAATACCATATTTCATTAACTGATGTAATGTTAATAAACCAACATATTCAAATATCTGAATAATATCTGTTTTGAACCATTGTAATGCACTGATCACCACCAAAAACTGGTGGTGGTGATAAAGTCACATGATGAACCAAAGCTCATCACAAACAGCTTTTTTAGGAGCTGAGGAGGACAATACTTATGAACTTCAAATATGAAGTGTCATGCAGGGAATTCTGGGAGTGTCAATTTACGTTTTTTCACCGCAAATTATACAATGACTTTTTATTTTTCACTTCCAAAAACCGTATTTTTAACAGTATTTTACTGTAAAATCACATTAAATGTAATTACATTTATTCACCGAATATAGTATGGAAACTTACTGTTAACCAGTTAACAGGTTTTTACTGTAGCATTTTTACAGTCTTTTACTGTTAAAATCACAATAATTTTTTACAGTGTACATTTACACTAAATACAACTAATAAAACGACAACAAAACAGCCAGCAGTATTTCTCTATTGTAATGTGAACGCGAGCAAATGTTTCTCGTGGCAGCAGACGCAGCTGAACGTGTGACATTGTGGGGAAGCGATGTGGAGATGTGGTTTTAATGGCCCAGGGCAGCGAGCGGCTCATGAGTTCACTGGAGCTCTCCAGCAGGAGCTGTGAAGCCACATTACCAGCAGACTCCATTTGTCATAAAAATAAGCCGTTTCCTTCAGCAGTCATGTGTTTTCTCTGGCAGTGCCAGTATGGCTTTGGCTGCCTGCCCAGCCTCCTTTAAAGCTGCTTGTTGTGTCAGCCGTCCCTTCAGCGTTTGAACCGAGCATCTGATGCCCGTCTGAATGACACACAGCACTTTGAACCCATAGAAGGATGTATTTGTGTGCTATAAACTTATGAACATGCACTGTATAGACTCCCCTTCTATATTTCACTTTTTCGCTCTATAGATTTATGCTTGTATATCTGGCAGATGCTGCAAAGTTGACTTGTGGTGCTTTCAAGTGATCGTTTTTATCCCTACTTGAATTCTCTGGGAATTTAACAGTGAAACTAAAGCTTGAGCGATTGAGATGCAGGAATGTTGTTAGGGGGTTCTTGATTTGTTTATATCGTTCATCAGGGGTTAAAAAGTTTCTGATGTAACATTAAAGGCTTTAGATCACTGTGTTAGATCTGTTAACAAAGGAGAAGCAAAGTCCTCCTGGGTTTCTTGAAGCAAGATGGTTTTCTAAGGAACTTAAAGGAATAGTTCATTTTTGCATTTTTTTTTTTACTTTTTCAAACCCGTATGCTGTCATTTTCTTTCTTTAGAGCAACTTACACTACAGTTCAAAAGTCTGGAGTCTGTTTTTTTTTTTTTTTTTTAAGAATTTAATAGTTTTTTTTAGTAAGGATGCATTAAATTAATCAACAATTTTTAAAGTTACAAAAGATTTCTATTTCAAATAAATGCTGTTTTTTTTATACTTTCTTTTCATTAAAGAATCCTGAAAAAGAAAGTATCATGGTTTACACAAAAATATTAAGCAGCACAGCGGTTTGCAACATTCATAAAAAAGAAAGAAAGAAAGAAAGAAAGAAATATTCTTGAGCAGCAAATCAGCTTATTAGAATCATAGCTGAAGATTGAAATAATGGCTACTGAAAATTCAACATTGCCATCACAGAAATAAATAAAACATTTAAATATATTGCAATAGAAAACAGTTATTTTAAATTGTAATAATATTTCACAATTTTGCTGTTTTTACTGTATTACTGATGAAATAAATGCAGGTTTGGTGAGCATACGAGACTTTGTAAAACAAACAATAAAAAATTACCAACCCCAAACTTTTGAACGTTTGTTATTTTTTTCAACAGAAAAGCATTGTATGGCTTCAGAAGACTCGTCATATAGTGCATAAGTCATAATTTTATGAATAATTGGACTAATTTGATGGTCCTTTTTGAACTGTTTAACTGTCATTATATGGAAAAAATCTGCATAAAGATTCTTCAATTCTCCCTTTTCACAGAAAAAGTCACAGAATGCAGGTTTGGATGGTCATGAGGGTGAGTAAACACTGACAAAACATCATTTTTGAGCAAACCGTCCCTTTAAAAGCTTGTCCTACAGCATCAGGTTATAAAAGCCTTTATTTGTAATAGTTGCAGCTGTCTTTATGTTGAGTTCAGAGAAACACAAAACCCAGTCCAACGCTATGCTCAGTCCTGTCTTTGTCTGTCTTCTCTAATTCAAAACTCACCCTTGTCATTAAACATAATAGGAGACTAGCGAGAGAACCGTTTGGCTGATTTTATGTGAACGTTTATGATTCCCATGCCATTACAAATAAAAACCTGTGCTTGCAGTGTCTACGGGAGCTGTCTGCATGTGATGTATTGTGAAGCTTTAGCACATTCAGATCCTATTGGACAGTCCTGGCATGTCAGTCGGCTCGCTTGGGGAAACCTGGGACACCCTGCAAGCCATTTTACCCATATTTAAGTATTTTTAAATGACTTGGACAGAATGAAACACTTCTCTTTTAAATCCGCTTTTAAAAGTCTAAAAAGACTTTGTGTCAGATTGATTCGAATATTTATCTGTCAGCTCATAATCGTTGATCTCATTTGTCCTGCGTGACACGGGACATCCATGTTTTATATATTATTAGTGTTTCAGGCATAAGCGGTTTCCCGTCTCACCCACAGACGCTCATCATTAAACCATCATCTGCTTAAGAAAACATCTCATCTTAAGTGCTTCTTTCTTAGACTCAAATCAGGCCTAATCCTGGACTGGCAGGCCTTTTCATGGATGTTCATTGAAAATGGATTTTAGCTAAAGACATAATCTCTGCTGGACAGTAATGACTTTCACAGTGCATTCTCTGGACTTTCATTTAACTTTGAATGTTTTTATCAGGATCATGAATTAAATTCAACAGGTGGATTTTATTTAGCTTATGCATTAAAAACAAAATGATGTAGACAACATTTTTTGCTTAGAAATTGCTTGTAAATTTTAGTAATAATTACAAAATATATTTGTAGAAATTTTAAAGTAGACAGACTGAAATAACTTCCTAATTAAAGAGTCTAAGTTCATTATTAATCCTTTTTTAATAATGAAACACCAATTATAAAATTTTTGGTTTATATATATATATGTATATGTATACGTTCATTATATTTTTTTTTATTGTACTCTTGTTTTTTGTTCAGTGGAGGTTTTTTAGTTTTCCGCATGCTTGACTGACTCTAAAGCATCTTAGACGTGTGACTCCTAATGTAATCATTCTGCTGAGGGTTTGCACAGTCCTGTGTAGTCGTGACTTCACTTTAATGTCACCACATTACTCACTCAAACTCTGAACATCAGCAGGGATGTTCACCTCTCTGAGATAAGATAAGAGTGCTGGGAACGCCGCCCCATACACCTCCCTGAAACACGGAAAAACTCCCTTGTTTCTGCCTCAAGGAACTCCTCGGCCACTTTTTGCTTCTGAACATTTCTATTTCAGAGAAGAAGTGTATGTACTGTACGTTGTGTGTGTGTGTGTGCATTTTTATAATCATCTGACTTGACTTTGCTTTTCTTTAATACGGAAGTCCAGAGAGCAATTTGATGTAGCGTTGATATATGCCTAACAAACATAATGCAATTGGTACAAATTATAAAATGAAGTTAAATTGTTTATATTTTTTATTATTAATTTATTAGTCATTCAAGCATATTTCTACCCCTTCGTTTGTAATAGTTAATTCCAAATTTAATCCTAATTTAAAAAAACAAAAATGTATGAATCTTAAATATTTTGTTTAGTTTTATTTTTGAATAACTAAACCTGGCTCTTGCCATGAATAAGCTGGCAAGGAAGGAAGGTAAAATATAATGTATTCATTTATTTATTATGTATTTATTTATTTTAACTTTGAATTCGTGGAGCTAATATAGCAATTTGCCAAGCTGGCACAATTAATCAACCACAACTTTTGAATTATTGTAATTTCTACTACAAGTTAAGCCATTTAAGTCCTTGTGCAAATTCTTAAGCTGAAAAACATAATTTTCTTGAAGTATTTTTTGTTTGTTTTCCAGTAAAAATACCTAAACAACCTTAAAAAGTATGTAAACAAATACATTTACTTGAGAAGCAAAACTGCACAAAGTAATGTGATTTGTTTTCCACATATATTTCAGAATATATCCTGAAGTTAAGGTTTAAGCCTTAAATTTTTTTCTCATGTCATTGGCAAATGGATATTTTTTATTGTTTAAGGCACAAATCTAGCAAATTTTAATAAGGTTTATGCTTAAAATAATGCTCAAAACATATGACTTTAACACTACCTTCAAACAGTTATTCTAAATGTAAAAAATATTTAACAATATTACTGTTTTTACTGTATTTTTTAATGTTTTATTTATTTATTTTTATCAAATCAGTGCAGGCCTGCTGAGCATATGAGACTTATTTCAAGAACTTTAAAAACAGTACTTTTAAAAAAAGTACATTTATTCAATCATACTGACTAAGAAATTGATTTTTGCGTTGTGCAACATAACTACTACAGTACCAGTCCACAAAATGAAATCCGTTACTGAATTCTGAAGGGAAAGTCAACTCTTATTTAGATTTTCCTTGGGAAGGAACGGTTTGGGAGTCTGTTTGCGAGCTCTTTAAGTCCAGAGGTGGGCCGCTGATTGTTATCGTGCACAAATGGCTCCATTTTCAATCTATTCCCTCTTCGTTTCGACCTGGCTTTTTGTGCTTTTCCCCTTTAAATTGAATTTTAAACCCATTCTCTCTGATTCGATTTAGAATGCTAAGCGAGCTGTGGGCACTTCTTTTCTCCTCTGCCTGTTTCGAGTGCTGCCAGTTTACCTTTTAATCTGTAATCAATTTGTTTGCAGTGTGTACAATGATCCGTGTGCATGCGTGTGTGAGTTTTACAGAAGTAATTATGCCACAGAGGTCGCAGAGCTCCAGATTAATGCACACTAGAATTAAACAAACTAGGCTCATGGGCCAATTATGTAGGCAGAGTCTTCCCCCTCCTGGTTCTTATTTGTGTCAGATCCGAGCATCCCCCCCCCCCCCCCACACCTTCATTTATTTTATTTTATTCTCTCTATTTCTTTGTTGTTGTTTTTTTAGGAGGTCCGATTCCATTTGTACGCCCACACATTCGTATCCCATGAATCCCCTCGGCGGGACAGAAAGTGCTGCTGCATTAGCTCATATATGAATCGCGATTCTGTCTTCTAACGATTCTAATGGATTCACAAGTTTCAAAATCAGTGTTCAAAAGCAGTGGTTCTTAATACTGTTCCTCATGTCCCCCTGCTCTGCACAAAATACGGGATTCGTTTCCACTGTTATGCTGATGATACTTAAAAGGGTGGTTGATTGCGAACACACGCTCTGCATCTCTCTCTCTCTCATTCAGCTCAGCTCCAACAATGAACTGTTCCAATTATACACTTATTTTCACATAGCTATGAGAAGAATTAAACATGGACGGGCGTGCAGTTGCCGTACTGTATATTAAAAGCTAACATAAGCAGTAGCATTTACAAATAACAGCGTAGCATTAACACATGTTAGACTGCACCCCATAAACACAATCAAGCCTAGAAAAAAAACAGTGAACCACCCCTTTAACTATATATCTCAACAAGACCAGATGAAAGTTCTAACTTCTATGCACATTTACTGACATAGTCACCACTGATAACTACTAAATATATTGTAGAAACATATATTTTACAGCTACTTTGCAACGATTTGTATCGTAAAAGGCGCTATACAAATAAACATGAATTTAATTGAATTGAATTGAATTAGTCACATTTGCACATGCTCACTAGGAGCCGTCTGTGCATTTGAAAAGAGTGAATGACTCTTGGCCGGCAGTAATCGCTCCTTTCGTTTGTCCTCACAGCAGACAGACTGATTCTCTCTTCATCTACTTCTGTACAGTTATGCTCCTCTAATCACAGATCATTGAAATACCATGTTTTCTGACATCTGTTCATCATCCATCATTCCATCCATCATTTCATCCATCCATCCATCCATACGTCCGTCCTTCCATCCATCCATCATTTTATCAATCCATCATTTAAAGAGTATACTAAAGAGTATGAAATAAAAACAAGAATATTTTCAGTTATGATACTGTGAGGAATCAAACCAAGAGAAATGAATGATGTTTCTCTGGCAAACAGCAGCTATAACACCAGTCAAGTACAAAGTGTTCATGATATAGTGCTGAGGGAGAAACTGCAGCGTGCAGAGAGACAGACAGGGACTTTCCCTCATGTCTGCTCCTCTACTCATGTCTCCTCTCTCTCTTATCCCTCTGTTTTCACATGTTCTCAGTCCTTGTCATCCATAATTGGGGTCTAGATGTCCAAACTCCACTGTCTATGATTAACACTTGACTGTTTATTTATGCCATCCAGAGATATATTTGTGTTATACTAACAGTGAGGTCCAAGAGTCTGAGACACATTGAATATCTGGGAATTAATAACTTAATTTAAACCTGGAAATATACAGAAAGTTGTAGGATTTTCAAAAATGTCAGTTACACTAACGTTTAAAATGTTGCACTATTTCTAGGTCACTGATTAAATTAACATACTGTCACTGATTATGTGAACTTCTTTGAACAGATGGCGAAGGGCAAGTTGCTCTTAAGAACATTCAGACATCATGCTGGAGAACATGATCACCAGGTTTGTGCATATTCAGCAAGGATGCATTAAATTGATCAAAAATTCCAGTAAAGACATTTATAATGTTACAAAAGATTGCCATTTTAAATGCTGTTCTTTTGAACTTTCTGAAAAAATGTATAGCAAAAAAAGGCAATAAATAAATAGCAAAAATATTTCACATTACTGTATTTTTGATCAAATATATGCAGCCTTTGTGAGCCTTCTTGAACTTTTGAACAGTATTATAAATACATTAGAACTGCATAAGAGATATTTAAGAATATTCCACATGACCAAATAACTGAAATGGCACAAAAGATCCTGTTTAAAAGTTTATAAACCCTTGGTTCTTAATGTCATGTGTGGTCTGAAGCATAAATAACTCTTGTGGCCTTCTGTAACAGTTGTTTATGAGTCTCTGGTTTGTCCTGTGCAGTGAAGCTGCTCTGTTCCAGACAAAAATCCTCCAGGTCCAGTAAGGTCCAGCATACACAACTATCATGAGAGGCTGCAACCAGTCATTTTTATGATCCCTTGATTTTATTTATTTTTTAATGCTAAACATCTTGCAGATTCTGTAAGGGATGTTTAAACTCATGAGCACATCTGTACTGCTTAAGTGTAGTATTTAGAACACATTTCAAGAGGGTACACTTCGGTGCCTTTTTAAAAAGCATTTCAAGCACAAATTCCATATTTTATGTTGTGAGACATATGAGATAGCCTATAAGAGATATGCAGGATAAAATAATATTTAATATAAAACCTGTATTAAACACATCAAATGCTTGTATCTTTCCCTTAGACTGGTGATTTTGGCCTGTTCAATTTCAGAGGTCCTGACCTAGTGTGTATCTATACATGTATATATATAAAACTTTTGGGGGGGATTTTAGTCATTGTTAATTAATATTTGTTGCTATAAAATTTGTTGCTATAAAATAAAAATGTAAATGTCTGTTTACAACTCATTTGCTCATAATCTTCCAGATTTATTCAAACATACATATATAAGTATAAGTAAAACAGCTCCTCTTTAGTGTTGATTTCATGAACTATGAACGGTGGATACCTTTGCTGAGGTAAATGCCACGTTAAGTGACCTACTGTTCACAATCTGTTTTACTGGCATCTTTCCACGTTTGAAACACTGATTGAGCGATTACAGTAGACATGATACATTTTGGTAAGCTATAGGCCTACTGTATCTTTCAACATACCTTCTGATGTTCATTCATGTTTATTTTGTGCTATAACTTAAGTGGAAGAGACTCACTGCTGCTTGAACTGAGGTGCTACCACGATCTGTCACATTTAAATGCATCAAAATGGCATTCATTGTTTGAATTTCGTGATAGAATAATGTAAATAGTGTTTGGTGGAGAGAAAACTGTGGATCTGGCAACCCTGGTTTGAACTATGGGTGATTCATACAGGGTCAAATAGAGCCTGCCATAATGTTGCTATTTTTAACTGTTTATGAATTATTGTCACACTAATTTTGACAGCCCTAAATTCAACAGAGAGGTTTTCTTCACACACAGTCTGACACGCAGTTTGACACGTTTTCCCGCCGCCTTTTGATTGACAGGATATATATATATCCTCTTTTAAACTCTATTTGAGGAAAGTGCCATAAAGCTTTATAATGATGAATTCTGTGCCTGTATGGACTTCTTTCTTTCTTTCTTTCAAAAAAATAAAATAAAAATAAATAAATATATATATATAAATTTTTTTTTTGAGTTTCAGACCCTCTTTTAAACCCTATTTGAGGAAAGTGCCATAGAGCTTTATATGGACTTCTATCTTTCCTCCTTTCTGAGATTTTTCCATCTGGGCCAAGTCCCAGCAAGACTGCGCTCAAGTACCACACTCCAGTACACACAGAGAACTCAACATCTCAACTGAAAACACACCTGCACTCATGCAGAGAGAGAGACAGACCTGTCTCACTGATGGATCCAGCCCGACCCACACAAACTCTCACAGGCAGCACTTGGTCAAATAGCACAAAGAGAGAGTGAGCGAATGCAAAACAGAGCTATAGAGGAAAATAATGCCGTATCCCCATCCTGTCTGTGGATTTTTTTGGACCGAAGCGACTCCCCCACACCATCTTCCCCAGAGCTTATGAAAGACGAGGGATGTTTATGCGTCCTTTCATTCAGCAGCCGTTCTTTGCTTTTAAAACCATTAACCCTGCCAGCTAATGTCATGATGGATTTCATAAGCGAACGTGCTCTTAGAGCTGCCAGGCCAGACGTCAGGCATCGGCTGACAAAAGCTCCTATAGCTTGACAGAGAAAAAAAGCGCAGGAATATAAACACGATCCTTAAAATCAGCCCATAAAAATTCTTTGCTGTGGAAACATGGAAATAAGATGCTCGATTGTAGACAAAAATATTTCTAGATGTTAATATAACCCTGAAGACATCCTAGAATTCGCTATTTACACTTGATATTTCTCCTTTCAGAGTGTTATTGAACTTTGCTCTCTGCTCTGGTTTATGTCTGTTTCAGACGTGTATGATGTGTCTTAAGTGGATATGGTTATGTAAAATTAAGATGCTATATCAGGATCCTGCGTCGGCCAGGCTGTGTGTGTGGACAGCTGGTGTGGTTGATCAAAGATGGGCACAGCAGCACCTGATGCCCGCTTCTGCCCGGTATAATGTGCCAAAACTGACAAATGCCCACCCTGTGGCCTAGAGAGAGTTAAACGAGTGAGCTTTGATATTTTTGTTATACTGAATTTCACTACACACTCTTGAAAATAAAGGTTCTTCAGTGGTGGGACCATCGTATTATATAGAGGATTGTATAGAGTTGGCTATTGGGTTCTGTGGAGATGTCAGTCTTAAAGGGACCCAAAGTGAAAATTCTGTCATTATTTACTACCCCTACTGTTATAATTTAATTTAATTTAATTTCATTATTTATTAAGATTTTGAATTAGCTTTTATTTATATATTTTCATTTTTCATTTTAATTTTAGTTTTAGTAATTGTATGTGGTTTTGTAATTTTTATGAATTTTTTATATATCTATATATTAATTTATTTTTATTACATTTTTATTGTTGTTGTAGTAATTTAGTATTTCAACTTAAACTTATATATTTCAGTTCAATATATATTATATATTATTTCAGCAACATTTCTAATCTAATATTTATATTTTATTTCAATGTATCTTTTATTTCAGTTACCAAAAACTTTTTTTAATAGTGTTATTTTTAGTGAACAACAACATTTTTATTTTTTTTAATACAAGAAAACCCTTATATAGATTTTAAATTGCTCTTTTATAATTAAATATGTTACTCATGACAATAGCAAAGGAAGCTGTCATAACGTTAAAACACCAACCAACCATACAATGAACGTCAATGGGGTCCAGCGCCGTTTGGGCCACAGTATTCTTCAAAAATTTATTTTGTGTCCATGGGGGTGAGTGAATTATTCTTTCTGAGTAAACAATCCCTATAATGTTTGATTTTTATAGACGTTTTTAGTTACTTTTGTGCAATAAACAGTTTTGTGTTGGGTCTGCACTGTAAGATCTGAAGCAGAAAGACTGATTTAAGGTACCAGTGCATATAGAGAATAAGGTTCTCATGTGACATGAGGTTATAAAAGCTTTTTTGTGTCTATTCTGAAGTTTTATTTCCAAGGGTAAACACTGAAAGTGTTAAGTGAGAGTGATTGGACACAATCTTCCATCTTTGTTCCTCGATCTCTCTCTAGTCCCGGTCCAGGAGCCGTTCATGCCTGTGAGCACTTCATTATGCTGCGAGGTGTTGTGCTGTTGTCTGCAGATATTGATCTGACTGTGACAGAGGGACTTTTTAAAAGACCGCTTTGACTGCAAAGTCCATGAGTGACAATTTCATTGTTTTTTTTGCCTTTGGCTTCAAATGCACCCATCTCTTACTTTTACAACTAGTACAGTAACCTCCAAAGTCTGGAGATCAGTGGGCGTAAAGCAAATACAGACAGCCTCGCTATTGCCAAATGCATGTTTTTGCCAGAATGTCAAACTTTTGTGTGCTTCTATGCAAGTTACATTAATTGTCTCGGTAATTAAATGCCAAATTATGTATTTTGGAATTAACTTTTATTCATCCAACACAGTTTTACATTACTGAATAATTTTACCCTCCATGGTGTGAAAACAAAAAGAGCGCGTGCATTGTTAAACACAACTTGTCAGTCCCAATTGTTCTTCTGTATATTGTTTTGGCACATTTTTAAATGGTTTCTCTGTTTTAGCATTTGTATTATGTTGCTTCCTAAAAGTTTTCGTAGTCATTGTAGTATCTATGTGTAAACATTAGATGCCATAGTTAGTATAAGTTTTACTTAACATTACTTTGATGCATATAAAGCATACTGCATGCAAGTGTACTGCATACTTGAAAAATAAAAATAGTATGTACTGTAAAACATTATGCAAGATTCAGCAATACTACATTGTTGTCACATCATGATTTCAGTATATTGCATGTTTAATGCAGCAAGTTTTTGCTTTCATTTTCGGCAGACTGATCAAATGTTAAAAGAGTAGTTCACCCAAAAATAAAAAGTTGCTGAAAATGTACTCACCCTCAGGCCATCCAAGATGTAGATGAGTTTGTTTGGTCATCAGAACAGATTTGGAGAAATTTACCATTCCATCACTTGCTCACCAATGGATCCTCTGCAGTGAATGGGTGCCGTCAGAATGAGAGTTCAAACAGCTGATAAAAACATTACAATAATCCACTAGTAATCCACACCACTCATCAATTCATTCCTTGTGAAGTGAATAGCATGTTCAAATCCATCATTAAGACATTTTAACATTAAGCCGTCGCTTCAGTCCAAAATGAGAGTCAGTAAAATTAGCCTATAATCCATATAACGCTTTCTTCAGTTAAGAAGTCCATCTCCTTTTGTCAAAATCCACCCACATATTTGTTTAGAACAGTTTTGGACTGTTTTCACTTCTAAACTGTGTGTGATCTGTGCATATTTCTCTCCTGATTCAGGCAAGACAGCTTTTTCACTGGAGAAAGCAATATTCCGTATAGAAAGTTAAACCATATTAATGATGGATTAGTTTCTTACAAACACACAGTTTTTCCGCTTCACAAGATGTTAATTGATGGACTGGAGAGGTGTGGATTATTGTGATGTTTTTATCAGCTGTTTGAATTCTGACGGCACCCATTCACTGTAATGTAATGTAATGCAAAATTTCCCTAAGTTTGTTCCGATGAAGAAACAAGCTCATCTACATCTCTGATGGCCTGAGAGTGAGTACATTTTCAGCATATTTTCATTTTTTGGGGTAAACTATTAGTTTAAAATGTGTGATTGTTATCACTTCTTGTTTATTTGCTACAGTGAAAATGGAAGGTTTGCTGCATTGCATTGTGGGATTAAGGCAGGTTAAAATGAATTGCATTTGTAATAAATAAATAACTTGTAAGAAATAAAATGCAGCTTTATACATTTTCATTTGATAAACAGCAAAGTCAAATGTGGCTTTTTCTGTGGGCTAGTATAAACCTAAAGTAAATAAAGAATATGAGATGAGATATGATACAGAATAACTGTCCTAGTTTGTCCAGGTCAGCAAACCAAAACAACAACCAACGGTTTGCTATTACTTTGAATATCTCAGTCAATTTTACACAACCTTTTAGCCAATGAAGCGTTAACATGGCCTTTTCTAACTATTACCTCCATGCTGCATATTTTTTCATTGCTAGGAACAGTAATGATGATACTTCATAATGGCAGATGAGGTAAGCGCAGAATTGTGACCCTCAAACATTTATTTCCTGTCTGATTCACAACATCATTTGTTCCAATGCCTGATTCATCATGAGTACCACTTCAAAGTGTGGGCCTGGAAACTGGCATATTGATTTAAAAACGGCCACACACGCTGTATTACATGCACTCCTGAGAAAATGTGCATGTTTCTCGTCAGTAGAACAACATGACGGCTTCTCTCTGGGATTATTTGAAGTCTAATTTTCACCATAGGGGAGACTAAGACTCGAAATATCCTCTACACAACTATAAAAGTGCAAACACTACTTGCACAACCTCAGTCAGCTTTGATGAGTTCTGAAATGTGCCAATTCATAATAATTCTCAATGTTGGTGCAGTGCAGACATTATCATAGTAAACTAGCATAAATATTTGTAACTTTTTTTTAAAGAAATTAATAATTTTTAACACAGAATGTTTAACACAGACAAATTCAATTGATCAAAAGTGACAGTAAAGACATTTATAATGTAAAAAAAAATCTATTTCAAATAAATGCTGTTATTTTAAAATGTCTATTTATCAAATAATCATAATTTCCACAAAAATATTAAGCAGCACAACTGTTTGCAACATTGATAATAATGATGAAACATTTTTTTAAGCAGCAAATCAGCGTCTTAAGATAATTTACTAGCATTACCTTTCTCCAAACATAAATCTGTCAAGTAAGATTAATATATATATATATATATTAAACCTCTAAAGAGAAATACTTCACTCTGACCACCCACCCTCTTCCCGTCATTCAGTCTGACAAATGCACCATTTAGTTATTAGTCATTTGAAGAATTCAACTGATATACTGACAAGTCTGGGAGAGCATTGTGAAAAAAATGTGAGTAATTTTATACCTTTTTAATATAAGTTATTTTATACCTCCATATCTGCATATATCACTATATGGTATATTTTGTCAAGAATTCAATAAAACAATGCTTCATGTATTAAAGGGGTCATATGATGTGATTTCAATTTGTCCTTTCTCTTTGGAGTGTTACAAGCTCTTGGTGCATAAAGAAGATCTGTAAAGTTGCAAAGACTAAAGTCTCAAATCCAAAGAGATATTCTTTATAAAAGTTAAGAGTCAACCACGCCTACCTAAAACGGCTCGTTCGTCCAATGCAGACATGGTTTTATGTTTACACGGCGTGATGCAACGCAACGCGTAAAAAGACCGTATAAGTCATTATAATCAGTAATTATGTCCCCACTGGATGCAACAAATGCCTCGTTTATAATGGGTTTTAATGTTTTTGTCTTGTCGCTCCGGCCGGGACACAGCATCACAGTATGTTAGGGGCGTAACATTTTTCGGTCACATGCTTGAGGTATTCGGCCAATCACAACGCACTGGATAGCTGGCCAATCAGAGCACACCTCGCTTTTCAGAC
>NW_015551075.1:1676297-1685555 GCF_001515605.1 Sinocyclocheilus anshuiensis | reverse complement strand
AAAATGCCGGCAGTTCTGACTCACGTAAGTATGTTTTCATTTAAAGGATTTGCCACTGATGATTCAAAACACGAGTCCGATCACAAATGCAAATGCAGACATGGTTTTATGTTTACACGGCGTGATGCAACGCAACGCGTAAAAAGACCGTATAAGTCATTATAATCAGTAATTATGTCCCCACTGGATGCAACAAATGCCTCGTTTATAATGGGTTTTAATGTTTTTGTCTTGTCGCTCCGGCCGGGACACAGCATCACAGTATGTTAGGGGCGTAACATTTTTCGGTCACATGCTTGAGGTATTCGGCCAATCACAACGCACTGGATAGCTGGCCAATCACAGCACACCTCGCTTTTTCAGAACGATGAGCTTTGTAAAAATCGACGCGTTTCAGAAAGGCGGGGCATAGAGGAGAAACAATAATGTACAGTATGTGGAAAATAATGTGTTTTTTTAACCTTAAACCGCATAAACACATTTCATTACACCAAATACACAAAATAATGTTCTTTTTAGCAACATATGACCCCTTTAAATCATCATGTGGTAATACCTATTTCCATATAATCCAATTAAATACACAAGCATCCATATGCAAATAATCATATAATTATTTTCTCTTTTCAATTAAAAAAACACCTTTAAACACCATTCAAGTTGTTTTTGAAAGAAGTCTCTTATACACACCAAGGCTGCATGTATTTGACGAAAAATACAGTAAAAACAGTACAATTGTGGAATAATATTACAATTTAAAATAAATGTTTTTTTTTTATAAAAACATATTTTAAAATGCAATTGATTCCTGTGATGCAAAGCTGAATTTCCTCCAGTCTTCAGTGTCACACGATCCTTCTATCTTGTTTTAAGGATGTTTAGATACATGACAAAAATACTGATTAGGGAAAAAAAAATTTCAGTGTTGCTATAGATCTGTAAATAAACTGTTTGTGACCCTTCAGATATTAGAAGTCTCGTAGTAATGGAGGGAATTGTTATGTAACGCTGTGTTTTGTCCTCTGCTTTCATATGGTGAAAATGAGCGTGATGAGTGGCGGTGTGGGACTGTGGATGTAGCGGCTCATCTGTGAGAAGTTTTTTCCTGGTTCTTCAGTTATGCTGAACACAGTTTGTACTAATGAATGAGCGAGTCCACACAGCACTGCTGAACTGCATACATGTCTTTGTTTGGCAGTCATGTCGAGCTCCCCCTTCCGGTGTCTGTGAGTACTGCGGCGTTCACATGCCCTGCACATCAAACAGCAACAACCGGCTAGGCAAACCTTCACAGGGCCTGTTAGCATGTCATTTCTGGAGCCTCTGGAACCCGATGTGTTTCATGTCAGTAAGATCGTGTTCAGATCAGAGGCTGGGATATATATGCGTATGCTTGTGGGGGTAACGAATTTTGTCAAATTGACAAAACAAAAGATGTTTCTTCCACATCAGCCAGAGGTTTCTTTGGATTTGATTTAGGTTGTATGGGAGCCAGTTACTCTGTTTGTGATCAGATAGCAGAGCTCTGGAGGAATGACCCACAAGTTGAGAACAGGGCTTGCATTCAGAGAGAGCTCTTCCTCGATCCTGCACTGAGAGAGAGGGAGGGAGTCAGTCTCGCTTTACTGCTGTTACTGCCGCTGCCTCAGGCCTGGCCGCCTTCCAAGCAGCAATCAATGCAGCCTGGAGTCAATGGAACTTCAAATCTGATTCCTGTTCGTCTGGACCGCCTTAAGACTAGGGACGGGAATCGTACGGAATTCTGATGCCAATTCTGACTCCTTAATGATTGCATTAATGATTTTTTTTAGAACTTTTCAAAGATGGTAGCTAAATAAAACAATACTGTTTATGTTTACATATTTTAATTCAAGTAGCAAGTCTCACAACACAAGCCTAAAATGCACTTCATGTTGAGCTTGACATGAAAAAAGTAATGATTTGCAGTTTAACGCTTTAAAATAAAGCTAAACTGCCCCAAAAAAATTCAAGATGTAAACTGACATATTTTTTCTTATTTTAATTTGTTTCCTTAACTACTGCCGATTTTATTTAAGAACCAGGATTCACATGGTCTTGGAAAAGCTGAATGAGGAAATTTTAAAAGTATGATTTCTTGAACCAATGAAGTCATGGAAATGCTTCCAAGGCTTTAAAAGTAAACAACATTTCTATAATAAATAGAATTTTAGAATGTCAAGTGCTAAAAGAAAAATAACAATAGTAATAAAACATTATTTGTGACCTTATTTTGCTATTTGTAAGTAAAACTAAATAAATAATTGAACAAGAACAACTTTATCATGTGATGACAAATACTTGAAAAGTCATTTAAATTAATTAGTAATTAAAAAATGTGAATGTTTTATTTATTTTTATTATAATTTTTTTTTTACTTTGTCATTGCAGCAGAAGAATTAAAAAAATAATGAAGAGCCTTTGGATATTGTTTTGGAAAATATGCTGATCTGTTCTGATTTCTGAGTCTCATAAAAAAGAACAGACTCATAAGCCATTCATCTGTGAATCGGACTACACTGCTTGTGCTGTATCTTTGCTATTGACATTTAAGGACCATAAACGGTACCACACTTGTAATCTTTTTTTCCCCCGCATTATTTACTTTTCTAGAAAGCATTTGATGGACAAAACTTTAGTACAGTATGTGTCAGAATATTCGGTTCATTTCCCAAAAGAGAACATCCACTATGTGCTAAAACAAAGTAAATCTGGCTACACTTCTTGCGCTGTATGTTTGTTGTTGATGTTTAAGAACTATCAACAGTTCCAAACTTTTAATCATCGTATTTTTTCCTTTTTCTAGAAAGCATATGGTGGACAAAAATCTGTTTAGTAAAGGGTAAGTCAGTATGTTTGGTCCATTTCCTAAAGAAAAACGGCATGCACTATGTGCTAAAACAAATGTCAACTTCTAGGAGTGCATTAGCATATAGAACTGGCCAAAAAGCTAAAATGTATGTACTAAAAGATCTTTAAGGGATGTAACCTCAAATTTCATTTCCCAACTCTACTCAAGACACTCCCTAAAAACAGTTCTTCAAAAACAAAACTTCACCTCTACCTTGTGTAAGCACAGTATTTCTATTACTTCGCAACTGAATCCAGCTGCTGCTAAACTGCAATGCATCTGCACTAAGAAAGAGAGAGAGAGGAAATATGCAGAGACTGAGGAAAAAACGAAACTGGTTAATGTGTGTGGTTGACCCAATTCCATGCCGAATGAAAAAAGACCATATACAACATGGTATTTATTTATGCACTTGCTTGATTAAGGGAAAAAAGCTAGAAGAGCATGCCTCACAGCTAACCAGCCTCCTCAACGAAAGGAAAACCCGCCTCAGAGCTGTGGTTACAAATAAGTAGTCTTGCTTTAAAAAGTCGTTTAGGAAAGGCTGCTGTTGAGATCCCACTTGATTTGTTTATTATGCGTTAAAGGAAAGTTGACGCTCCTAAACAAAGCTGGCAGGATGAGCCATGAACTTTGCCCTACTGACTCACATTACTGTTTCCGATATGTGATAAGAGTGAAAATGTATCAGGATAAGTTTATTGTGCAATGCAAAGAAGGTGTGCATTACTTTTTACCACATTTAACAAGGTACAAACACAACGTGTTAGCATGAAGACAAGTCTAATGCTGTGTGTTTGTCTGGGAATGAGTCTCATTTGTCTCCTGCAGCCTCACGGTGAGTGATGATGATTGTTGCATCCCTTCCTTCTTCCTGCTTCATTTAAAGTGATCCCTCAGGGCTGTAGTAGCAGGTCTATTTTCTTTGTTTCTGTGAGACAGACCTGTCTGAAAGCCCTTGTTTCGTCTGTTGTTTAGGGTTGAGTTGGATGCCTTTTGTCGCCAGTCTCATCCTGGGCACTGGAAACTGGCACGGTGAGCATCTTTACCCGCTGACCTCCCTACAAAAGCAGCACAGCTTCCCTTCGCTAATTAATAGCACAATTAACCAGCGCACCGCTGGGCCTCACCTGTCCATCAGCACTCGACAATGTCAAAATGATTGAGATGGCCAATCAAATCAAAGGAGGCGGTTCTTATGGTTTACAGAATCTGAGCAAGAATTCAAGCCTGATGCTTCAGTTTTAACAATGAAAGAGTGTAAGGTAAGATATATTTTGACAATTTCTATGATAGAAATGTTAAACGAGTAACAGTTGAGTGCTGCAGTGTTGACAAATTTTTGTAGGCCAACCCAGAAGTTACTATCACCCTGGTTCTCTCGACATAAAACCATCAGGATTTTAAAAATAAACAAATAAGAATTATTGAAGAAAATAAGATCTAGATTATGATTCTCACACGTTTTGTTCATCAGGATGATCTTCACAAATGAACCCAACTTATGAATTTTCAAGGCGAAATACAACTGCCAGAAGTGAAAAGATAAACGTATAGGCTAGAAACAAATTACAGTATAAAGCTTCTGACAACTCTCTCAGTCTTTATTCATTAGAGTCAGAATAGTTTGCAAGAGTGTGATTAGAAAACCCAATTGTAAAAGTGGACTAGTGAGAAGATGCGTTTTCCTGTTTCGCATGATGATGTTTAATATCCGACAACCTTTGTAGTGCCATTTAGTCACTTGTTAGCAACCTCCTTTTTCAAGACAAGTAAAAGCTTTAGAGCAGGGGGCACCAAACTCGGTCCTGGAGGGCCGGTGAGTTTAGCTCCAACTTGCCTCAACACACCTGCCTGGAAGTTTCAAGTATGCCTAGTTAGACCTTGATTAGCTGGTCCAGGTTTGATTAGAGTTGGAGCTAAACTCTGCAGGACACCGGCCCTCCAGGACCGTGTTTGGTGACCCCTGGTTTAGAGGGTATTACTGATGTATTTTATGCTGTAGAATAAAACGTGAAAACATCTTGAGCTCATGTTCACCACAGACCTTATTTTACCCATTCAACCAATTCAGGACAATGAAACTGGAAGTGCTAAAATGCAACTTGTTTCTGGGTTCTGGTCTAGAAAAATACATCATCCCTTCAGCACTCAATAAGTGAGTGAAAAAAAGTGACGTGACATGTGGCCAAGTATGGCCGGTACAAGACTCGAACCCGCAACCTTTGGGTTACGAGTCCGACTCTCTAACCATTAGGCCACGACTTCCCCAATAATATCCAATAATATCCAGTATCAATAATACCAATAATATCCAGTGATGCAAACTACTCAACTTTTTATCACTGTTTTGAATTGAAAATGCAGACTATGATTTGTGTGAGTCATGATATGTGATTCATATAATTCATAATTGAATGTGACAAGACAAGAAACACAAACAGTCGTTTTCAGAATATTAGGCATACGACTGATACAACAGAATGTGTGCCTCCTTTAATTATTTGCACATCAAATGTATTAAAATGAAATGCAGTTCTTTTGCTGTTTTACTTTCTGCTTCCTTGTTCCCTTTCATTTCTTTATTTAAATCCTTTCAGACAACCTTGCCTAATGTGTGTTCATTTTCAGAACAATGTCATTTTTACATGAACTGCCATGCATCCAGACTGCTAAATATTGATGAGCTGGTGCTTTTCGCACTTAACGTTTATTATTTAACGCAATAGGCGCAGGCTTCCCTCATGCTGGCTGACAATAGTCAGACACAGAGGGTTGTACAGCATCCGAAGGGTTCTGCGGCGGCGCTGCAGGCGGGAGGGGCCGAGTGCAGAGGCAGAATGGATTAGGAGGGCCTGGGTGGGAGTGGTGCATTGTGGGGGAGCAGCCCCAGCTGTCCTGCCGCTGCGCTCTACTCTGCTGCATGCTTCTTCTCCAGGCGTCTGGCAGGCAGCCAATGGGAGGAGGCGAATCAGTGGCACTTGAGTTCAGTGTGTCAGTGCGGGTAGCAGTCTGCGAAGGGATGGGCCAGTGCAAAGACACACACTGCAGCACTGCAGCACTGGCCTACTTTACCTTTTCACCTACGTAATGCACCGTTGCGTATTTGAACACATCACTGTTTCTGATTTGGAAATGAACTGAGCGGCTTGTGTTGAGAATGGCGCCGTAACAGAAGAAGTGATGTGCAGTGATGTGGAGCTGCAAAAAGCATATTCAATTATGCAACACCACCATGCATCCGTGTTCTGTGCAGACAAACAGAGAGAGAGAGAGGTGGGGTTTATGCAGTCGTTTGCTTAAAGACAAGTGCATGAATGGAAGGAAATGAATGCGTGTGCAATACATGCATCCAGAACGAACCAAACAGATGATGTCAGAGTCTGTCATCTGTGACCTCTCTTCTCTCATTTCTGTCCATGCCATCCCTCCCTCCCTGTCTTTGTTCCCGTTGTTATTTGTTTCCACCCAGACAGTAGGGACTGGTGGCTTATTAGCTAGCTCTTGGCCGCGTGCTGCACTCAGACAGGTCTGGGTCATGCCAAGCTAAGCCCCTCTCATTCCTCTCATTAAAGAGCAGCCGGGTAATCGCGGCTAAGCAGCTGGTTAACTCCTAATGCAAAACAGCAAATATTGCATGCGTTAAAGCGGCCTCTTCACACTGCCAAAGGTGGACATGTGGAAAAACAAGCAGGGATGACCTACACCATGTCTATTCCACGCTAGACATTAGCGCTTTGCTTATTCGCACTGACCTGAGATTACCTAAGAACCTTAAATGAACTAAGACGGAGTCGAACTTATAGAAAACCCTGATTCATCAAAGTGCTAGTCGAAAGGAAGCAGGTTATACTTTGTCTGGCACGCTTGGGAGATCATATGCAAGGCATATAATGTGACACAGCCAGAGGGGTGTTTTGTTGCTCAGAGGTTGCTCTTTCATTGCTCAGGAGACTTAATTAAAGACTTAATACAATATGTATATATATATATATATATATATATATATATATATTGTATTCATTATGCTTATCCAGTCTGGATATACATACAGTATTTTAAATTTTTATAGAGAAAGAGGAACCATCACATCTTTTTAAATAAGTTTTCTTATTTCTTGGAATGCAATAAAATGTGTGAGCTGTCATAAAATGAGTTTAACAGGAAAAAGATGTCCTCGTAAAAGTCATGTCATGACAATGATCTTCCATCTGTCACTCCATCTGGGCAGCAGAGAGGACATCAATCATGCCCACTTTTGAAACGGATCTGGAAAGACATGCGAAGTGGTGGTTTTTAAACAGACTCTGTGGCTGAGGCTTTCGACCGCTGGCTCTGTGTGTGTGTGTGTGTGTGTGAGAGAGAGAGAGAGTAGAAATGAAGCCAGCATGTACAGAGGCTGCTCCTGAGCCTTTGTTCTCCACAGTCTGTAAATGTGATTGATTGGCATTGGACATGCAATGTGATATCTTTCAGAGTAGTCAACTTTATCCCATGCAGTCCAGTGTTAAATACATATGGAACATGATAATACATGTGAATATTGAAAAGTAGTCAACATGTAAATAAATAAACTCATATATTATAGTGCTCTGCCAGTGTTTTCCAGTGTGTTGTGATTTCACATTACAGTATAGAATAAGCTCTATAACTATGCAAATCACAAACCAAAATGACTCTGAAGCTAAAAAGCATAGAAATAAGGCTACATGTGGCTTTAGCATAATTCCCACCTCCAGATGTTTCTCAATGCAGCTCTTAAGCTTAGATTCTGAGCTAGCTAGTGCTAAACTAAAAAAAAGAAGGGGCGAAGAATAAAAAAGGGTGAATATTAACAACAACAAAAAAAAGCCCCTGACTCAAATTCTCAGGTTTGGGGGCAGTTAATATTAGCATGCCTATTGTTCCTCAGGAGTGAGGTGACAAAGAAAGTGCTTCTCGTTTCAATGCCTCTGAATTGGTTGGAAATTGTCTTTGTGTAAAAAGAAGCAGATTTCCCTGCCCCCACCCCGTCTTCCCGCTCGGGCCACAAAAGGCACATTTGCCTGTAGATGCTTTGGGATCCAATGGGAGATCACCAATAAGCACTTCCATTATGCTCTTTAACATACCGGCCAACGTCAGAGTGCTTGAGAGTATTGTTAATAGCTAACCGGCCATTAACTGTGTCTATGCCAATATTTGTGGATGGGATGAAATATTGATTAGACATCTCCTCGCACGCACACACTCGTAAATAAATTGATTTGGAATTGTGAAGAAAATGCATTGTTTGGGTTTGTTACGGACTCATTTTGCTAACGTGACAATAATAGATTATTATGAAGCTTGTTTTGGCATTGGTAATCATGAATCCACAAAAAAACAAGACTGTATAAAAGGGGTTATCAGTTTTACAAATTCACATCTCATAAGTGGCTTTATCAAATTTTCTGTTTTTATGTATTTTCAGCCGAATGTTACTGACCGAGGTGTAAGCATGATGACATCTCAAGGAAATTAGATGATTTATCACAATCACTTGAAAGTTGCTTGTGAGAGTGGAGGGGGAGGAGAGGCTGGTGTCATTTGGACAGGGACTTTGCGTGTTTTGAATAAATGCATACAATTATACAAATGTGCTGGTTCACTTTATAAGCACGCTGTAACCAAAATGTGAATGGATGCTAAACGTATTTCAGAGAGAGAGAGAGGGCGTGCGCAGACAAAGAGAGTGCATGTCTTGGCATGTTGTCCTTCATTGAGGCTTTTGAACAGCACATGTAAAGGTCACTTATTATTAAAAATAATTATAGATTGTTTTGCAGAATCTAAATTAGATGCAAACTTAAGCAACTAATATACTCTAAATGCAAATTATTATTATAAGGGGCTTGACTAATACTGAAGGTGCACAAAGAAGGTTTTGTTTACGTTTAGCTGGCTCCCAATAATTGCAGTGCATTTGGCTTCATTGGCACCTATTAGCCTGGATAGATGCCTTGCACATATCATGACAATGGACATTGCTATGTTTGCTTGATTTATGCTTTGGTCATGTGATGCTAACATGATGGCAACCAAACCATGTAGAAAGATCTTTAACAAAATGCTGTTCATTTATTTATGCTTAAAACTTTTCTTCTCGAGTGAAGCCACCTAGGGGTTAATAATAAAAAAGGCCAAAAAAACAAGAGAAAAAAAGATGCTGGTTTACTGTTCTACTAGCCGAATCTGCACATTTTCAACGTTATCGTCTTAAAGAGTTTTTTTTTTTTGGGGGGCAGTTTTTTTTTTCAAGAAGTAAAGCAAATCTAGACCCACAAAGACCTCACAGAAGACAATGATGCTAAACAATAGACTCAGTAACTTGCACCTCAGAATAGACCGAGTTGTGTTAACCAACCGCT
>NW_015551075.1:1662680-1676063 GCF_001515605.1 Sinocyclocheilus anshuiensis | reverse complement strand
ACCGCTCTTTATTAACGTGCGTCTTAAGCGGACTGTACAGTGAAGAGTCATTAAAACGAGAATGTTAAACAATAATTAATATAAAATGTGCTATGTTGCTTTTTAATAAGACCACAAAAGAAAAGGGCGGGGCCGCGCCGAGCTGTGGCTGAACTCGGTCCCCCCCCCCCCCCATCCATCCAGAATCCGTCCAATCAGCGCGGCGTATGCAAATGAAACCCTGCGCCGCACTGTCCCTGCCCCGTCCGACCGGGGTGACGTCATGCGCACATATTCTCCGGTAGTGCCGCGTCTGGCTGCAGCGAGTCAGACAGCGAACAGAAACGAGCTGCAAGGGAGGGGTGCGCACACGAAAAGGGGAATATCGCCACCGCCGGCACTCCAGTCTCCGGGAATAACGCTTATTCCACGCTTCGGGATTGCACTGATTTTTTTTTATTACTGTTATTTGGACACGAGGAACAAGGACGCACATTGAATCCGCACCCGTGGAGCTTTTTAAACCAGCCGTTCCCAGCTCAATCCCACCCTCCTCCTGTAAGTTTTCCCTTTTTGTTTCCAGACCCATCCAAGATGCCTAGTTCGCTGTTCGCAGACATGGAGCGGAGCGGCAGCGGCGGGCAGGGGGACGCCCTGGATGACCAAAGAGCCCTGCAGATCGCCCTGGACCAGCTCTCGCTGCTCGGACTGGATAACGATGAAAATTCCCTGTATGACAACGAGCCCAGGAAAAAGAGCGTGAACATGACCGAATGCGTTCCCGTTCCCAGCTCCGAGCATGTTGCTGAAATCGTCGGCAGACAAGGTAATCATCGTCATTCCCCTCTTTTCAAAAAATTGCGTGCATGCTGTTATTGTAGCATGTGTAGTCATTTGCATGGGGGATGTAGGTTATAGCCTATTTTCAGCTGCACTGTCCTCCTTATGTCCGACCAAACAAAAGCAAGCAAGGGAGCGCTGACACAACCCATGCATATCTACCTTTAATGTGTCATCATCTTAAATACACGACATTCCTGTATATCAAGAGCGAAGTGCCATTTTCTTCAGGCAGCGGCTCTTTCTTTCTTTGTCTCAGTGGGCTTTGTTTACACTCCCGTTATAGCCTATTGGGAATAGACTTCTATAACCAGGAAAACACCATTATATAGCCTGGATCTAGGTGACAACATGTTCTGTAGGTTATCTTAGATGTAAGGAAGTGACAAAGCAAGCTGTCGACAGTATGATTAGAGTCACTCTTTGGAAAATCCTGAATTCAGCATGCATTTTTTCCCCCTCTGTGCTATTTTTGACCCTGTATGTCAAGTAGCCCAGCATGTGGTTTGAATTTATGCCGCACCAAAAAAAAAAAAAAAAGAGGTGAAATTGTTGTCCCCCTTAGACCTGCATCTGCATCTTTTTGTTTTGTGCCAGATTGTGTTTGTTTTGACTTATTCTTGCTTTTTGATTTCTCGCAACTGTAGGTTGCAAAATTAAAGCCCTGCGAGCAAAGACCAATACGTATATCAAAACTCCGGTGCGGGGAGAGGAGCCGGTCTTTGTTGTGACAGGCAGGCGAGAGGATGTAGCCATGGCTCGGAGGGAGATCATCTCAGCGGCGGAGCACTTCTCCATGATCCGAGCCTCGCGGAACAAAAACAGCAGCCTGAACGGGAACGCCACGGTGCCCGGGCCGCCCAACCTGCCCGGTCAGACCACCATTCAGGTGCGGGTGCCCTATCGCGTGGTGGGACTGGTGGTCGGACCCAAGGGGGCCACCATCAAGCGCATCCAGCAGCAGACGCACACCTACATCGTCACGCCCAGCCGGGACAAAGAGCCGGTGTTTGAGGTGACGGGCATGCCGGAGAACGTGGACCGGGCCAGGGAGGAGATCGAAGCACACATCGCCATGCGCACGGGCGGCCTGATCGAGTTCACCGACGAGAACGACTTCCACGCCAACGGCACTGACGTGGGCTTCGACCTGCACGGGAACGCCAGCCTGTGGAGCAAGCCGAGCTCCAGCACCACGCCCACCTCGGGTCGCAAGCCTTTCTCTAACTACCGCAACGACAGCTCCAGCTCTCTGGGGAGTGCCTCTACCGACTCATACTTTGGCGGCAACAACAGCAGCTCCCGGCTGGCCGATTACAGCCCGCCCAGCCCCGCCCTCAGCTACACTGCCTCCAGCAACGGCAACAACAACAACAACAACAACAACATCAACATGAACGCCAACACCAATGGATTTGTCTACGGCGGCGAGGTGATCTCGCCCGATTGCACTGATCTGACGTTTGATCAGTCGCCGGGATTCGACCCCCCTCCGGCGCCACCGGGCCTGATGTGGTCGCAGTACGAGCGCGCCGCCAAAGGCACCTTGGCCTCGTCGCCCGTTTTCCCCGCCAGTTCTTCCACGAACGCCAACGGGGATGCTGGCGAGCCAGCGTAGAGCCAACGGGGGGGGATGCACCAGCCAGCCCAGGCTGTCCCCGCCACTGCACCAAGCCAACGGCGCGGCCGAGCACCCGTTGGCGCGCCGGGTGCGCAGCGACCCGGGCGGAGGCACCCTCAGCTTCCCCGGCTACTCCCCGGCGCTTCCGGGATCCCATCACCCCGGCGTTCCCTCTGACTCGTCCATCTCCTCGTCCTCCTCGTCCTCCTCTTCGTCCTCATCCGGGACGAGCCGCAAGGGCAGCCGTGACTGCTCGGTGTGCTTCGAGAGCGAGGTGATCGCGGCCCTGGTGCCCTGCGGCCACAACCTGTTCTGCATGGAGTGTGCCAACCGCATCTGCGAGAGGAACGAGCCCAAATGCCCCGTCTGCAATGCTGCAGTTACTCAGGCTATACGTATATTTTCGTAAATGGTGGCCACACGCCCTCCTTGACTTTCGTGAGAGCCTAATAACGTGTGTTATTGTACGTGTATATACATATGTATGTAGAGCTGCAGTATCCAAAAAGGGACAACCATTTCTGGTGTAATTGTTCATAATGTACTGTAGCTCGGGACAAATATTTTCAACATCTAATGCATGTTTTAAATATTAAAGCCTAGTAATCAATAGTTTTAGTCAACTGTAAACAAGCAAGCGTTAATGAAGTAAGGACAGGAACCTTAGTCAGTTCGTCGACTGTTAGCATAAGCGGGCCTTTCGATTCCGCTGATCGAATGTACTGGTAGCAGACCTGGAGTTCGGGGAATCTGGACTACTTCCTGTCTGACAGACACACAAAGACTTACAGCGATGGAGATACTGCAGCTTACACAATGGAACTCGTTTGAGGGAGAACGACATAAACATATCCTACATATATATATATATATATATAAGTATATATGTATAGATCAACCAGAAATTCCACAAGTTTTAAATATTCATGATGACATTAATACAGATTGAAGTATTTTATTCTTTTTTGACTTGAAAGATTATATTTCGTATCGCAAAGATGTTTACAGATATTTTAATTTAAGTTCAGTGAACTTTTTTTGTAGCTGGGTTCAAATATCTTTTTATTTTTTAGTATGGCCTCGCGGCAGTGAACACTGTATTATTTTAATATCACTCGAAATGCGGATGGCGATTCAGACCACGAAATGTGCTTTTGCATCGGACAGTATTCTGTTGGGTTGGAGGGTTTCTAGGGTCAGCAAAAAATGTCTTTTGAATCCGTTTCACCCAGCATATTTTCTATTCAGTAATATAAAGCATATTTTATTCTATATTATTACGAAATGTATAAAACTTAGTACGTTCAGAGAAAAAGGAACCGTTTAAGCTTTCTAAAAATTTGTATGAATTAGATTCCAGTGGGTATCAGAGTTCTGTTCTGTTGCGCCACTATAGCTTTAGGATTTCTATTTTAATACGTTTGTTTACCACTTGTTTATGTATATGTAGGTGAAGTTACTTGAGCGTAAATGTACTTTATTGAGCAAAGTTTAAAAACAAAGTATATTTTATTTTATGATAAAAGGCCTTTAACCTCGTGGTCAAATACTAATATTATATTTGCTGAAACAAGATTTGAAAATGTATCAAGAGTTTTATTTTTCTGACATTTAAAGTTCTACATGATAAAGTAAAACTTAAGTAATGGTGCTACTTCATGTTTTTTTTTTTTAAGTATTTCTATATAAGTCCAATAAAATGGTACATGAACGAGAAGTGTTGCTTCGCTTATTATAGAAACATCTGTACTGTGTTTTTTATGCTTGCAGCTTCAAATTCCTTTTGCTGGAAAGTTTCTTAGAAGACCTTTGGAAAAAAAAAAAAAAAACACTGCTTGCTTTCGTAGTACAGCATCATATGTTGCATTGAGATCATATTAGGGCTTTAAAACCGCTGCAGTGATGAAGAAATGTACGTTTGGCTTTTACTCGTGTAGTGATGTAATTAATATGGCGTCTGACAGGTTAGAATACACTTCTTATGGTTTTTCAAACTGTGTGAGACACATCAGGGTCAGGGGTTACGTTGATGTCAGCTTTTTAGTCATTAGGTAGTGTACATCTTTATGTTTTCCTTGTTTCCCAATGCTGTTTTTTTAAAGTTAATTCTTTCCAGCAGCATTTGCAGTGTCATGTGGGTTTTTTTGTGGAAAGACTGACAGAATATTCCCTGGTTGTAGATAATAAATGCATGGCAAACGGGCCTTAATGATCGGTTTAAAATGGAAACATCCAAATGCTGGCTTCACAAACCAGCCCTCATAAACCGTACCGTTAGGAAACAATCCCAGCGCTCGCAGAAAAGAGCTGACAAGTGTTAGACCTAAATTCAGAACACATGCCCTTTGTTGGGTTCACAGCTTGACTTCTTAACAAGACGGGAATAAATACAGGAAGCAAATATTTTGTCGGCCTGGTCCCAGCGTTGGTATTTTGTATTATGTGTAAGGGAGAATGGAGTTGGTTGGTACAGAGTAGCATTTTTGGGTCAGAAGTGGGTGCTGGCACAATAATCCGAATGTTTTTCCTTCATAGTGATGGGTTGGCACATGGAATATTAAATTAAGATTATCTGATGAGCCCCCTGCTGTTTATTTAAATGAAAGATGAAGCTTAAACCATCATTTAAGACAGTAAATATGGGTTAGAATTAATAATATTATCATTTATACAAAAATATACATCATATACCTTTATCATATAATTCTGATTAATTATGTATACTATTAATATTATTATTATAGGTGTTACTTTGTTTTAAAAGGGTTTTATTTTTTTAAACTTACAACCAACCTACAAAAGGTGTTCTTTTTTTTTTTTTTACAAAAAAGGGGTTAAGTTAGTCATTAACTTAGTCGTATCATAAATGCATCATAAATTTACATTATAAATGCATTAATCGTGTATTCTCAATTTAGATACCAACCAACCAAGAGAAGAATATATATATATATATATATATATATAGATAGGTGTTAGTTTGAACAATGTTTTCTTTAGCTATTTAACACTGCTAGTCAACCTACAAAATAGGAGGTTAAAATTAATCATGATAAATTTATCATATTATTATGTTTATGTACATTATTATTATTATATATTATGATAGGTGTCCGTTTGGTTTAAAATAGTTTTCTTTAGCTTTTTATTACTGCCAACCTAAAAAAAGTGTTTACAAAAAAGGTTATTATGTATTATTTATTATATGTTATTTTGATAGGTGTTTGGTTTAAAATGATGTTTTCTTTTGTAGCTTTTTTCTTTTTGGTTTTCTTTTTAACACTTTTTGTCATTTTTTTTAAGTATTCATATCCTGGAAACATCCAGAATTCCAATAAAATATCTCCAAGTACATCATATACCAAGCGCTTTGCTCCCCTAGCTAATCAAACTGCTGGATCCAAGTAGGAAACTGAGATTGGGAGCAAATGTCTGGGGTGTCTGTGTCTCCTAGCAGCCTTAGCTGGATGTGACGGTGGCGATTTGTAGGAAGGAGGTCATTATCTATTTTTAAATCGCCAACTTAAGCCATTAGATTTAGCAGCGCTCCAGTCCGCCGTTTGGTGTGTCGCATCTGGCCAAAAAAACCCGCTTGCATTTATTACTCAAGCTTGTGGCCCACAAAGAAGTATAAGAGCAAGAGATTGATCCGTCTTTGTCTCGGCCGGTGCTTCTCCTGCTCTGTCACCTCCCTCTCGTAATACAGTCATCTTTAATTCATGAGACACAGTGGTTGTCATTGTGTGCTGGAGTGGCTTGGCTCTCATTTGATTTGACTCCTGCCACCTGACAGTGCACTGCTGCTTGCTAACTAGCATCCAGGATTTCTGTCAGCGTGCACCATCTCACATCCCCCGTGAGAGCGCAGACACAGCTATTCCTGCTAACAGCCCTCCATCATCAACATACCGTGCTGATGAGCCTATACATCCACCGACTGTCGACTATAACAACTTAATTGTCCCGAAATTACCGTTTAAAGTCCCCTCAAAGCCTACGGAATCAAAAGAGCAATTGGTCACGACTATGAAAGTGATTAGCTGATGGGGAAAGTATTCAAATGGCTGCAATAAGCCTCTGGGGATCGTACAACATTACCCACGAAATGAAACTTCTGTGTTAACTGCCCAATGAAAACAATGAACAAACTTCTGAATAAGGAAACTGTGCACATGTAATGCATTGCGTCATGCTCATATGGAAGCTTGTTTCTAGCACGTGATAAAAAAAAGAGAATCGTGACTTCTTATCTCACAATTCAGACTTTCTTTTGGTCAGAACTGCGAGATATAAACTCAGAATTGCAAGGGAAAAGTCTAAATTGTGAGAACTCAATTGGGTCAGAATTCTGAGAAATGAAAGTAAGAATTTTGAGATGTAAAGTCAGAAATCTGAATAAAAAGTATATATCTGAATATTATGAATATCGCAATTCTGACTTTTATCGCAATTCTGCGCTTATATCTCAATTCTGAGCTTTTTCAAGATATAAGAATTGCAAGATATAAATGCAGAATTGCAAGAAAAAAGTGACAATTACTGAGATATACTGAGAATTTTGAGAAAAAAGTAAGAATTGTGAGATGTAAACTTGGAATTGCTAGAAAAAAGTCAGAATTCTGAGTTTATATATCACAATTTTGACTTTTTCCGCAATTCTGCTTGTATATCTCCCAAATCTGAGTTTACATCTTGCAATTCAGATTTTTATTTTATTTATTTATTTTTTTTTTCTTTTCAGAATTGGGGGAAACAAAGTCTGAATTGCGAGATATGATTTTAAAAAGAAAAGTCAGAACTGTGAAATTTAAACTCACAATTGCAAGAAAAAAGTCAGAATACTGATGAAAAGGAATTGTGAAGATTTGTGAGATACAAACTCAGAATAAACTTGGAAATGTTTGTATCTCACAATTCTGACTTTTTTTTTTCCGCAATTCTGCACTAATATCTCGCAATTCTGAGCTTTCAATTATGAGATTCGTAATTCTGAGCCCTCAGAATTGTGTGGTATAAATTCACAATTGCAAGAAAAAGTGAGAAATTCAGAATTCTGAGTTCACACCACAATTCTGACTTTTTTGCAATTATGCATTTATATCTCGAAATTCGGTACTTACATCTCACAATTCTGAGTTTCGCAGTTCTGAACTTTTTCTCAGAAGTGCAAAATATAAACTCAGAATTGTGAGATATAAATGCAGAATTAAAAAAAAAGTCAGAATTGCAGAATTTGCAACTGCAGAAAAAAGTGAGAATTTGGAGAAAAAAGTAAGAATTGTGAGATGCAAACTCAGAACTATGAGATGTAAACTTGGAATCACAGGAAAAAAAGTCAGAATTCTGAGTTTATGTATTACACTTGTGACTTTTTTCCATCCCGAAATTCTGCTTTATTTCTCGCAATTCTGAGTTTATATCTTGCAATTCTGACTTCTTTCAGAATTGGGGGAAATAGTGCATGCCTGCTTCCATTCACAGACAATGATATATGTAATTATTTTATATAAACATGCATATATGAGAACTTTTTATTGGCAGGATGTGCTATCTGAGCACTGCTTTTCTTGCCTTTTAGCTGTTAATGCTAGTCGGTGTTCAGTTAGGCATACATCAATGTTAGTGTGATTCACATGAGTCTTGGTATGAGATGTGCAACATGCATTTTAGTCTTTGAAAGAGCACAGAACATCACTACTTGCCAATTGATGGTTTTCTCTGGAAAGAGTACTAGAAATACAGGCTTTTTGGAGCGTGTTAATTATGTTGGCTTGACAAAGCTAACATACTGTTATAGTACAAAGTTAGATTTTTTTTCTCTTTCAAAATCCATAACCAGAGACCAAAATGTCTAAATGCAACTCATCCTAGAACTGCCAAAGTATTCAAACTGCATGAGGCCTACAAAACATTCAGACGTCAAACTAACCTTCAACTATTCAAACATTCAGAATTTGTCTTGACAAACATTTTTAATTCCTCAATTCTGGCCCTATACTATAAATGTAGCCAAAACTTCACCACTGTAGCAGTAAATGTCTAGATTTAGTGGTGTGTACCATGGCACAGAGATGGAATCAGATACAAATACCATGGTATTTGAATGGTTCTCCAGTGCTCTTAATATAATACCGTGGTATGATCATTGTGCATCTTCCAAACACCATGATAATTTTTTTACTTAACTTCAGTAATATTAGATTTGTATTTATTTATTTATTTATACTGTCATACAGCAAGGACACATTAAATTGATCAAAAGTGACAGTAAAGACATTTATATTATTGCAAAATATTATTTTATTTTGGGCGTTCTAATTATCAAAGAATCATGTATGATTTCCACAAAAATATGAAGCAGCACAACTGCTTATAACATTGATAGTAATAGGAAATGTTCCTGAGCAGCAAATCAGCATATTAGAATGATTTCTGAAGAATCATGTCATGTGACACTGAAGACTGGAGTAATGATGCTGAAAATTCAACTTTGACTGACAGGAATAAATTACATTTGAATATATATTCAAATAGAAAACAGTTCTTTTAAATTGTAATACTATATTGGAATATTAATATTTTAAAAGTATTTTTAATAAAATAAATACAGCCTTGGTGAGCATAAGAGACTTTCAAAAACATTTCAAATATATATAAAAAAATCTTGCTAGATTTATAATAAGTATAAAAAAGGTAAATAAATAAATACATCTGTGAATTTATGATTTCATTTATGGTATTTAATTACTCTTTTTACACTGATAATCTGAATAGAATACCATGGTAGATGTTCTAAAACAAAATAACAAAAATAAAAGGTTACTATGTTGGCATGTCAGTATTTTCTCCGCTGAAGGCATAAATGTAAAATACCATGGTATGTCTTTAAAATGTGAATCGTAAAACATTTCTCAATGTGGTTTAATGGAAAACAAACAGCGTTATGTGCACAGCTGGCTCTCGTGTTTATTGTTTATTGCAGGGTCAGGGCGAGTGATTACGCTTTTATAATTGATTTATCTTTAAGTGCACTGCTCAAGTGTATAATGGTGGTGTAGCATGACTGTGACCTTACTAACGCTGCAGACGCTCCTCACTCACGCCCCTGAGCAGCAGCCATGATGCATTTACCATTGATTCCCCTCACAAGCTAATACATACGTATAGGCATATATCTATCTACTACAATAGATGCTAAAAAAGAAGCACTTTTCTTCTTTAAATCATCAGTCATTGAAGAAGCAGCTTTGTGTGAATTTCTGAATGATGAAAAGTATAACATCGATAGAGCACAGCAGTTCATGAGCAACTTCAAACTTACTCTATGCCTTAGAAAAATAATTTAAAAAGCTTGATTTTGGTTATCGTGACTTATGAAGCGGAAATTATGAATCAAATACAGCAACCGGTCTCAGGGTTTTTCAATTCATGTTTTATAAGTGATTGAGTAAGACCTCGAGTGGCTGGAGTCGGCTCTTTGATGCTTTCCTCTCATCTGTTCGTTATCAATTATCTCTTTTTCATTCACGCAGAAAAGCCTCTCAGACTCTTTTCCATTTATACTCTTCATTTCTGGTTGCGTGTTTGCTGGTGAGTCATTGCGTGCCCTTTTCTTGGCCTGGACTTTTACAATCTAACGTACAGTTGTTTGGTGGCAAAAGTCATTTCTCCTGTTTTTGATTCATATGCTCCAGGCATGAAAAGCTGTGGTTGGCTGCACAGCTTGAATCCTGTAATTTGATGACGTGTCTTTAGGGATGCCAAGGTGTGCTGCACATCTCCTAGAGAAATAAATGATGGTGTGTTTCTCATTGTTTTACGACAGGGGACTTTCAAGTTTGATTAGAATGTAAAAAAATGTTCAAACGTTTGTACAAGTGAAGCTTGTAGATTCAGCTCGTTGCACCAACTTGCATTTCGTTTTGCATTTCTTGTAGTCATTTTGATAGCTTCAAGTGGTCATGCAAAATTTTGGTATATAGGAAACTATAGAGAAATGCAACCACTCAAACAAGAAAACTATGGCATCTATGGTTCCATGGAGAACCTTTCATTGCACAAAAGGTTCTTTATAATGGAAGAGGGTTCTTTTAAGAACTGTTCGCTGAAAGGTTCTGTGTTGAACCCAAAATGGTTCCAAAAGGGATTTTTGCAGCAATGCCATTGAAGAACCATTTCAGGTTGCCCAAAGAACGTCTTGGTGAAACCCTTATAAAATAACGTCTCGGTTATGTATGTAACCCTCGTTCCCTGAAGGAGGGAACGGAGACGTCACGTCGTGACCGCAAATTGGGATCTCAATTCGTCGGTCATGACGTGATTCGTAGTGACCGACTGAAAGGGAACCACTTTTTTCTGAGTCTGAAAAACATTTAATAATCTAGAGAACCCTTTTCCCATTATAAAGAACCTTTTGTGCAATGGAAAGGTTTGAAGGATGTTAAAGGCTCTTCATGCAACCAAAGATGCCAATAAAGAACCTTTATTTCTGTGCTTAGCATGGCGCTGTAATGTAATAGTTAATTAGGCCTGTTAGATATTTCTTAATGTGTGCTTAGAGCAAAATAAGTAAATAGAGAGATATATGTTGTTGTGTTATGTTCTACTAGGTGGGTTTTGGAAATGTTTTTTTTTTTTTGTAAATTGTGGAGGTTACCATGATGGAGAATGATGGGGATTTTTGCTTAGTAAGGAGAATGGGGTTAGTGTAAGTGCAACTTCTGAATAGTCTCCTCTTTGTTCAATGCTGAAGAAAAGCAGTTTAATCTACTGAATGAACTGTTTTAGCCATTATTGCTGGGCAAAATGGGTTTTTGTTGGCCAGAACCTGGAAACGAGTTGCATTTTGGGGCTTTTGGTTCCATTGTTCTGAAGTGAATGGGTTTGTTGAATGGGTTTTTGGTTAAAAGCCTGAAATACGGTCTGTGGTGAACACAAGCTCAAGATGTTTTACCACATAAAATACATTTTATGAAAATGTCTTTACATGCCTTAAAAAATGTGGTTGCTAACAAGTGTCTAAATTGGACTACAGAGGTTGTCAGGGACATTAAACGTCATGATGCCAAACATTAAAACTCATATACTCACTAGTTGAGCTTTAAGGGAAAATGTTTTTTTAAATAAAGACTGAAAGAGTTGTCAGAAGCTTAATGGTGGAGAAACTGAAGCCATACGACCAGTTTGTTTATAGCCTACATGTAGCTTTTTACTTTGAAGATTATCCTAATGTGTAAAAATAATACACTTTTGTTGGTCACAGAGACAGATGAACACAAAATTATTGGAGAAGTCCTGCATACATCACAAAAGAGAAGTCTGACGCTTTCACCAGATCTAGTTATGACATTTTGATTAAACATTACGAGATTTAAAAAAAGTGTAAAAATAAAACATACACAAGTGAATTGTTCACAGTACGATCTATTAAGAATATAGAGAGGTGAATTTTCATTTCATGCTGACTTTGAAGAAGTCATATTATTGCAGTGCTATTGAAACGGTCTGACTGAATGTTTAATAAACCCTGATATTAATATGTAGAATAGACATCCTAGCCCACTGCAGAGAGTTCGATTGCCCTAAATCTAGAGGAAAATGTGTGCAATTTTGCTATTTTCTTTGTCAGCGTGGTCCGTCACACTCTAAATGAATTGTCTTTGCTCCACGAGGATCCGTTCAGGAGGAGATATCACTGCTCATGTGGTCTTCCTCCCCTTTCAGGTGCTTGAAGACAACAGCATTTCCACCACGCAGAGGCTGGAAGTCTGTTTTTTGGTGGCCTGATTAAGTAATTGTTCACAAGATGAATCCGGCCATTGAAAAATTCCCTCCTGACAGCTTTACAGAAATGTTTTATTGCATGAAATCATATATATGCATAATATACGTCGGCTCCCTTAAAAACACAAAGCAATATAATTGCCTGCAATATAGGAAGTCCATTAGGTCATATGAAACCCTTCCATTTCCTTGAATTAGTGTGATGCAATTGCATGACAGAGGGCATTGGGGGTCAATAAAAGAAGAAGACTTGCACTCATCCTATAATCAGCACAAGGCATCTCTGGACAGATGAGCCCATGCACTCCGCAGCAAAGTGCTTCCCAGGAAATATGATTAGATACAAGCCCGTGTCGCTTGCAGCAGAGAGGTTGCTTTATTTGAGGTCTTATGTAATGCCGTACGCTCGTCAGCTGTGGAGAAGAGGGGCATTAATAACCAGGAATGAGATGCAGGAACAAGACAAAAGAAGCTAATGAAATATAAGACTAGCTACTGGGTGCATTTTTCATGGGCGAACCCCTTTGTTTCTCTTGCTGAGGGATTTTTATGTAAAAAGTGCAATTAGGTAGGCGTCATAACTCGAGGGGGGGGGGGTCTTTTGTTTTGCTACATTTTGCCTAAAACTACTGAAACTCTCTCTAAGCTTTTCATCTGAGCCAATGACAAAATACAGTATGCTATTTTAAGTCTCGTACACTGCTTTTGCAGGATAACAGGCGTATGACTGTTTTGGCTTGTTTGGTTAAAAGTTTGTCTGCGTGCAGAGAATTCAGGTTGTAAGACAAATGCATGTACAACCCTCTACATTGCGAGTAAATCACTCGCATATGCGACTAAATCTTCACTCTGGGTGACTAAATGATGTCTAATAATAGCCAATGGCTAATAAATTCTCAGATTTTACTCGCCAGTGTGTGAGTTGGAGGCTAAGTATAAGTTTAGCACAGATATATTTTCACTCGCCGAACACTCTCTGACTGAGCGCTTCCGAGTTTCACTCTCCATCAAGCGATCTGTACTATTTTTTAGTTCATCTGAATGGATGCGCAGCACACCTGTATTTGACGTACCGTAAACTAGTGTGAAGGCACATGACTCGCCGTCGCTTTGTCTCACACACACGCAGAGAGAGAGAGAGAGAGAGAGAGAGAGAGAGA
>NW_015551075.1:1653773-1661841 GCF_001515605.1 Sinocyclocheilus anshuiensis | reverse complement strand
CTGTATCGGCAAGTACCAAAAATAAAAGTATCGGTATCGGGCGAGTACTGGAAAAAGTGGTATCGGTGCATCCCTAGAGCGAACGCACACAACCTGATTAATATTCATGAATTAATCCTTAGTTAGTTTTATATTGTTCTTATTAGTAGAATTATATCATTATCTTATCAGTATTTTTGTTTGTTTTCCCAATTTGTTTTACAGAAACACTGTAAAACTAAGTTCAGTTAAAATGACTAATATGCATTCATACATGGTTATCAAGTTTTAATTCTAATTACTAAAGTTCTATCATTAAATAATACTTGATTATCATATTATAATGCTTGACTAACTGATGTTAATAGTGTACTTTCAGATATTTAAAAAACTGTGCCATTTAACAAACATTATATATATATATATATATATTTATATATTTATATATTCATATAGCAGTCTGGCGAGTAAACTAAAAAATTTACTAGCCAATGGCGATTCAATTGCCAAGGTGTCCGTGGAGGGTTGCAATGTATCATCATTTTAAACAAGTACTGGAGCATTTACAAGACCCAAATCCAGAAAGATTTCGTTTACATTTACAAGCAGTAGTAATTGCAGAGATGTTTTACAATGCTTATGAAGCTCTCTTCAGTATCGAACTCTGCTCCAGTTTGGGATCAAACATGTGCTACCAGTTTAAAACCGGTGTGCAATCAGTACGTTATGTTTCTTACAATGCTTCTTGTTTAGCTTAATCCACAACTATTTACAACAGCGATTAATACAAGCTGGTTATTTATGCAGAATAATTACAGTTCAGCAAGTTTTGGAACATTAATTAGCACAGAAATAGTTTTAATTCTTTTCTCTGTCATACCCAATGCCAGCTATTGAAGGATTGCATTTTATGTAGCATAAATTTAATTAAATAATGACCATTATGCTTGTAGTATATACAGTATAGTATTGCGTCATATGGATAATTGTTTATAGAGTAATATTTTACTTTAATGTTGCACTTTTGTGGTTTTGGAGCTTGACAGACATTGATCACAATCCACTATCAGTTTTTGGATCGTGTTTGGATCGACATAGGGGTGAGTACATTTTTATTTTAGTCATTTTTACTTTTTTATTAATAACACTTTCCTGCTTTGGAAAGATACACTATCGTTCAAAAGTTTAGGAATTTTTAAATATTTTTGAAGGAAGTCTCTTATGTTCATCAAGGCTGCACTTGTTTGATTAAAAATACAGTAAAAACTGTAATATTTTGAAATATTATTACAATTTCAAATAACCGTTTTCTATTTAAATATATTTAAAAATGTAATTTATTCCTGTGATGAAAGCTGAATTTTCAGCATCATTACTCCAATCTTCAGTGTCACATTATCCTTCAGAAATCATTATAATATGCTGATTTGCTGCTCAAGAAACATTTCTTATTATTATCAATGTTGAAAACAGTTGTGCTGCTTCATATTTTTTTGGAAACTATTATTTTTCCAAGGGCCCGTTTCAATAAGGAGGTTCAACCAACTCTGAGTTTAAACTTGAACTCTGAGTTGACTTACTCTGAGATGGGAAACTCTGAGTTTTCGGGTTCAGAACAGCTGAATTGTGTAAGTTCAGTCAACTCTGAGTCGATTGACTCTGAGTTTAGCGCGTGCACCATGACTATGAAACGCCATGATCAATGGAGCTCCGATATTACGATTCACCATGGCAACAGCACCGACAAAAAGACGTTTGCATACTTCAGACTTGATACAAGTTTAATTCTTATCACTGTTATAATATCACAGGTGAAAACTGGCAGAACGGTAGGTTATTGAACTGATAGGCTATTCATTTTCATGGTATCTCACGGGCAAAAAATATATATAACATAATAATAATAATAATTTAAGTGCATTTTTCTTATTTTACAAATGATCTACCAATAGGGTAAGACAAATACGGCAGTGGCTATTTACTATTTAGTATATTAAGTGGAATTAATATACTTTCTTAGCGATAGATCCTGTTTACAGTAGGCTAAGTGCAAATAGCTCTAGATGCTATTTACACTTAGTGAAAATAGTGATTTATTTTAAGTGCTAAACTTATACTTAGCCTCCAAAGCCATTATTCATGTGTGTCGTAAATTTGCACTTAATAGACACTCTGAATAATCCTATTTTCCATTTGCATTAAGATTATTTGTATTACCACACTGGCAGATAATTTTACTTAAAGCTGCAGTCCGTAACTTTTTTTGGTTAAAAATGATTGCAGGTTTTCAAACAGAGATGGCGACAAAGAGGCAAAACTTACGGACTGCAGCTTTAAGTAAAATACACCTAATTTAGTTCCCCCCAGGAAACAAGACTAAATATCTTATATCATTTTCGTATATAGAAAATCCATCTTGACTTAAGATTTTTTTTTTATATATATTTGTACTTGAAATAAGAAAAAAGTACTTCGTAAGAAAAGCATTTTTGCAGCGTGTATGAATTAATGAAGTATTTTAACATCGCTTGCGCTTTAAAAAGGGGGAGGAGACCAAAAGAAACTCTGGGTTTACCGAAGAAAACCTGCTCCTGACCAGGTTAGGTTCATAGAGTAAGTTACCATGGTAACTGACTCTGAGTATAAGTGACCTCTTTTTCAGGAACGGGCTTGACTTACCCTGCTTTCTCGGGTTTGACATACCTCCCATTCTGAAACGGAAAACCCAGAGTTTCCCTCATTTCAGGGTTAACATACTCAGAGTTTTCACTTAACCTCCTTTCTGAAACGGGCCCCAGGATTTTTGGTTAATAAAAAGTTCAAAAGCTTTTATTTGAAATAGAAATCTTTTGTAACATTATAAATTGCCGTCACATTTAATCAATTTAATGCTGAATAAAAGTATTAATTTCTTTACAAAAATGACTGATCTCAAACTTATGAACAATAATGTATGTGTTGTGAAAAATGCAAAACAAATAATTCCATTAATTCAAACTAGACTCCAAAAACAACTCGTTCTGAATTTCTACAACATTCGTATGTCAGACAGAATGCATGTGATCACACAAGAATAAAATGCATGTGGCATCTGTCACTCTTTATATCAAATAACAAGATAAAATAGCGTATGCTATGACCCTTTATTTATCTGACCATAAGTGAACACGATACATGTAAATCCTGTGCTACTGCTGAGCTGGGATGACAATGCCCTGCTCAAACTCATGACAGAAGTCAGTGTGCTCGATATCTCATCCTAAACACTCATATTAATCTCCTTACAATGAGATGATGCTGATTAGCAGTCAGATAAAAGCCTGAGCTCCAGTAATGACTTTCATCCCAGCACACACTGATTACATTAACTAATTGTTACAGGATAATGTGGAGATTACTGAGTTACTATATAAAGTCAACTGTGCTTAGTTTTGTTTTCGCAATATGAGCATTATACTAAAGAGGCCTTCTATGCTCAGATCAGTGCTATTTCTTGGTTCATTGCCTCTCAGATGTGCTATAATGTGCTGGCTTTTTACCTCTTTAATATATGGTGGTAATTAGTGCTGTTTGTAAAAGCATCACTGTTATTATTGCTCATTATTATTGTTAGTAATTTGAACAAACCACTCACCCTAAATATGATAATTTCATAGTGTAACTTACCCTGCACTTTATACTGAATTACATTAATATATGGGATCAGATTTGCATAATGCTGGGACAGTACATTCGTGAGCAGTAACATGGACAGATGATGATCTAACATGATACAGACCGAGAAACAGAGAGATAAAGCAAATATCTGCTGATATGAGACAGGCAGGCTGTGGAAGTGTCGGGACAGTAGGGTTGTTGGTGTGTGTGTGTGTGTGTGTGTGTCCCGTTCACACTTCCAGCTGTCTGCACATCAAACGCAGGCCTGTGTGTGGCTGCGTGTCCCCTCGCCTGCTTCCTCTCACTGCTGTCTGTGGGTCTCATCCCAACAGCACCACCACACATCCATTAACCCATGCAAATAAGACTTACACCTGACAGGCTGAGTTGTGTGGAAGCTCATTTCCACCACGGAATAAAAAAGTTAAAAAAGATAATTGAAGCTTTGAATCTTATTACAAGTTCTGAGAAAAAATTCAGCACTTTGCAATAAAAAGTTGCAATTACGTTTTTACATTTTTTATTCTGTGGTGGAAGCTCCTTTTTTATCTCACAATACGATTTATTAATTTTTTTTCTCACAATTGTGAAGTTTATATTTCAGAATTCTGAGTTTATGTCCTGCAATTCTGAATTAAATAAAATTCTGGAACAAAAGTCAGAACTGTGAGATAAAGTCACAATTACCATTTTTATTTTTTTATTCTGTAGCAGAAACAAGCTCCTTTTTTATCTCACAATTCAGACTTTTAATATCTCAACATTCTGTAAGTTTATTTTACACAAGGTAATTGTGACGTTTAATCTCATATTCTCACATCACGATTGTGAGAAAAAATGTCAGAATTTTCAGATAAAATATTGCAATACATTTTTTTACTTTTTATTCCATGGCAGAATCTACTTTATTCTCCTCACAGTTAGAGTTTTTTTCTTGCAATTGTGAATTTATAACGGGAAATTCTGAGTTTATGTCCCACAATTCTGCAAAAAAAGAAAGAAAGAAAGAAAAAAAAGGTCAGAATTGTGAGATTTAAACTTCTAATTTATTATTATTATTATTATTTTAAATTCTTTGGCAGAAACAATCTCCTTTTTTTCTCACAATTCTGACTTTTCTTCTTGGAATTGGGAGTTTATAGCTTAAAATAGTTTAACAAACAAACAAACAAACACCTACATTCTGAAAAATAGTCTGAATCTAATGTACACTCAGAATTATGGGTGGAATTTTTTTTTTAAATAAAAACATCGCAATTACCTTTTTTTTTTATTTCCATGGCGGAAACAAAGTCCTTTTTTTAATCTCACAATTAGAGGTTTTTATCATTTGTGAATGTATATCTCACAAATCTGAGAAAAGTCTCGCAATTCTTAGAAAAAAACAAAACAAAACATACATTCTGAAAAAAAGGTAGAATTGTGAGATATAAATTGACAATTGGAAGAAAAAAGTCAAAATTGGGCGATAAAATGTCACAATTTATTTTTATTTTTTTTATTCCATGGTGAAAACAAGCTCTTTTTTTTTTTTTTGAATTGAAATGACAAGTTTATGTCTCTTAATTCTTGCTTTTCTTCTCAGAATTGCTAACTTTGAATTAGAAGATTCATATACTGGTAAAAATTAAACATCTAACTGTAAGATATCATATCTTAAATTGTGATGGTCCCTAAGAAAAAGGACAATTGAGTAACTGGCCCATTTTGCCTGAACACTGTTGTATTAACATTTTAGATCCTATATAGAAGAGACCTGACTTCACAAAAAAAAAACAGCACTTAGGGAAATTGAGCGTTATGTGCGGAGACATTATAATGCTGCTCGTATATACCTGATTTTACTCCATTACTTAGCTGAAAATGAGCTTATGAAAAAAGGACACTACTGGTTCTGCACATGCAAATAAATCTCTTTGGTTAATAAAGTAACATTTAATGGACTGAAATGCATCATAGCAGATGTTTTTATTCAAACCATGAACCCTTTGTGTCCTCATCCGCCTGCTACATCATTGCTTAATGACACAGAAGAGGGAAAAGCTTCATTAATCACGTGTAGCCCTGACTGAGCTTTTCTCTGATCAATTTCTAGCCCTTTGTGTCATTTATGCAATTTTTCTTTTATACTTTCATAACATCGGTAACATTGAGAGCAGAGTAAAGGTTAACAGCTGGATTTATTCATCAGGGTTTACGGCAGGACGCTGCATCATTTTTGTTAGAGGTCCAGAGAAGGTGAACATATTAATGGATATTAAAAATGGTACACAACTAAAACTAAATTATGGACTAATTAAAAAATAAATAAATTATATATAAAGTCACTTTAGGGGTTCTTGATTATTATTATTATTATTTGTAGTAGTAGTAGTAGTAGTGGTATTAATAATAATAATAAAAAAATTTTTTTATACATTTTTAGTTACACAGAATTCAGAAATTTGTTCTACTGCTTGAGCTTCTTGAATAAACCCATTCTTATCAGTTCAGAAAAAGTCACAAGCTAATGGATGATAATGACAATAATAATAATAATTCAGATAAATATGATGATATTATATATAATTATCTTCACTGTTTTGGATAAAAATACATTAAATATATATTTTTATAAAAAAAAAAGTTTACTTGCAAGATATATAATTTAAAAAAGGATGGCTTCTGAAGTGTATTTCAAATACTGACAGTTTAAAGATTGTTTAAACTATTTTTCTGTGTCTTTGTACTGTAGCTCATTGTTTTGTTTTTCAGTACATTAAGTCAAGCACATAAAATAAATACATGAGTTATGATTAAGTAATACTGACCAGACTGACAGCTGGTACCAGGATGTATTTACTGATAACACATCTTCATGTCATCTCTAGTAACTGAAGCATAAAAATCTCTGCTCTGCCTCACTAATTAAAGGACTGCACACTTTCACAAACTTTGAGCGTTAATAAGCCTCTCGCTGTGTTTGTTAGTATGTAAGGGAGAGAAAGCACAAATGCTACCTGATCATCCCGCTTTCAGCTCCTGACCTTCACGTCACTAGTACTCTTGAAGGAAGAAGAGTAATTCAGCTCTGATAATTAGTTTACTCAAATGACTTTTCCTGCTCACATTTGAGGGTCCTTCTTTTCATTTACACACGAATTAGCCTCAAAAACGAAAGGTCACCTTGGATAATGGAAGTATTTACTCCAAATACTTTATCTCAGTGTCTCTTGTGAAACGTGCAAAAGGTTTTGTTATTTACATCTCCTAAAAATAAAGGTTTCAAAAGAGGGTTGTTGCATCAATGCCATAAAAGAACCATTCTGAGTTCCTCAAATAACCTTTCAGTGAACAGTTCTTAAAATAACCATCTTTTTAATAGTGTGAAGAACATTGTATATTCAAAGAACCTTTTTCCACTATAAAGAACCTTTGTGCAATGGAAAGGTTCCATGGATGTTAAAGTTTCTTCATGGAACCATCAATGCCAATAAAGAGCATTTATTTTTAAGAGTGAACTCTGAAAAGTTTTATATGCTCATGTCCTCTTCAGCAATGACAAATGCTTCTCAGTTTCAACACTTTTAAGATGCCAGCTGTTTCAGATCTCCTCTCCATCACCCGTTTTCTCCTCCAGCTCTGATCTCCCCCCTTTCCTCTCTGCATTAAAACACACCAGTGGTTTCTCCTTTGATGTGATGGTGCTATTTGCTTGACAATAGCCGCTCATCCTGAGCCATCTCTTGTGTTTATGGCTCTCTGTGTGAAATCCAGCAAACTCCTACTACAGATCGGCCCCCTGCTCAAGTCTTCATTCACAAGCTCTCAGAATCACCGTTTGTACATTCATGACCTGAGAGGTCAGATTATGTGGTGTGAAGTATGATTTGATTTCTCCGTGTGTCATCAAGTTTCTGAAAATGGCTCAACGCTTTAGTAAAACCTCTGTAAACATAGACTTACAAATAAAAATGCTTATGCCTTAAAGGAACACTCCACTATTTTTGAAAATAGGCTAATTTTCCAACTCCCCTAGAGTTAAACAGTTGAGTTTTACCGTTTTCGAATCCATTCAGCCGATCTCCGGGTCTGGCGTTAGCACTTTTAGCTGTAGCTTAGCATAGATCATTGAATCTGATCAGACCGTTAGCATCTCGCTCAAAAATGACCAAAGAGTTTCGATATTTTTCCTATTTAAAACTTGACTCTTCTGTAGTTACATCGTGTACTAAAATTTTCTAGGCCGATATGGCTAGGACTATACGGCGTAATAATCAAGGAACTTTTCATGACAGAAGCTTCCGCAGTGCAACAGAATGACAGCGACAGTATAAAAACTTATACTTTTATAAAAAATTTAAAAAAATAGAACAAGTAAATAAGTAATAACAATATATAAATTGACAATTGTATGTGCAGGTATATTACAATAGACAGTTTTGTATGTACA
>NW_015551075.1:1648469-1653320 GCF_001515605.1 Sinocyclocheilus anshuiensis | reverse complement strand
TCCTGAATGAGGCCGATGAGTGTGGTGTCGTCTGCAAACTTCAGGAGCTTGACAGAGGGGTCTTTAGATGTGCAGTCGTTGGTGTACAGGGAGAAGAGCAGTGGGGAGAGAAGACAACCCTGAGGAGCTCCAGTGCTGATCGTACGGGTGCTGGATGTGTATTTTCCCAGCCTCACTAGCTGCTGCCTGTCTGTCAGGAAGCTGTTGATCCACTGACAGACGGAGGTGGGCACGGAGAGCTGAGTTAGTTTGGGCAGGAGGAGGTTTGGGATGATAGTGTTAAAGGCCGAGCTGAAGTCCACAAACAGGATCCTCACATAAGTCCCTGGTCTGTCTAGATGTTGCAGAACATAATGCAGTCCCATGTTGACAGCATCGTCCACAGACCTGTTTGCTCTGTAGGCAAACTGAAGAGGACCCAGCAAGGGTCCAATGATGTCCTTCAAGTGGGCCAGCACCAGTTTTTCAAATGACTTCATGACCACAGACGTTAGAGCCAAAGGCCTGTAGTCATTTAGTCCTGTAATTTTGGATTACAGTGCAAGTTCCTAGCCATATCGGCCTAGAAAATCGCAACTTTTCATTTTCCGTCGGTCTTAGTACACAACGTAACTACAGAAGAGTTAAGTTTTAAATAGGAAAAATATCGAAACTCTTTGGTAATTTTTGAGCGAGATGCTAATGGTCTAATCAGATTCAATGATCTATGCTAAGCTACAGCTAAAAGTGCTACCGCCAGACCCGGAGATCGGCTGAATGGATTCGAAAACGGCAAAACTCAACTGTTTAACTCTAGGGGAGTTGGAAAATGAGCCCATTTTCAAAAATAGTGGAGTGTTCCTTTAAGGCCTATAAATGCTGTAAGGTGCATGCAATGGTTAGTGTGTAGCAAATACAACTACATTTCTCACTGATGTTGCTATGTGGTTGCTAAGCTGTTATGAGTGGTTTGTGCTTTCTGGTGGTTACTTGAACCAATAAGCACCCAAACCACCCAAAACATCTAAATCAAAATTATTTTTTTTTAAATAAAGGTTCGGTAAGGAAGTTATCGAAACAATGCCATAGAAGAACCATTTTGGGTTGCCCAAGAAACCTTCAGTGAACAGTTCTTAATAGAAACATTTGTTTTTCTAAGAGTGAAGAATATTAAAAAAATCTAACCTTTTTTCCTGCCATAAAGAGCCTTTTGTGGAACAGAAAGGTTCCATGGATGTTAAAGGTTCTTCATAGAACTGTAGATGCCAATAAAGAACCTTTGTTTTTAAAAGTGTGCAAGTTAAGAACACCATTAGTGATAATACTGTCATGGCTTGACCCTTATGAATGTACCTTTTGAATAGTTGTCCTAACTTAAGGAGTTTGTTAAACTTCTTAAGTTAGGAAACTTAAACTTTGTTGAACCTAGGCACCGGATTCTATAAATGGCTTATTCCCTTCTTTAGCATAAAATCATGTCATTTTTCTTGTTTTATTGGCTCCTGGCAAACATTGCAAGTTTAATTGCTTTAAAACATATCTCAAGAAGCTGCATTCAAGTTTAATACTTCAGTATTAACTCTGACATATGAACCTCTTCCTCTGATTATTATCTAGTTGAAAAACTGAATCATGACTTGAATAAATGTATGAACCATAATAAAGCAAAAGGTGGTTCAAGAAATCAAGGGGGTGATCCTTTTTCCAACTCAGTGATTGTTTTTTTTTTTAGTTGGGGTTATATCTTTCACTTGGATGTTGTAAGTTGCACTGAGTAAACACAGCTGGATAAAACAAAAACGGTGTCCTTCTTCATTTCAGGCTGCAAAGCAACAAAATGTGATTATTTTAAAGGGGGTGATTCTTTTCTATACCCACTGTACTTGCACTCAACACTCAGAATCCTGCTGAAACGTGCTTATTGATTTTGCCCTTTTTTCTTTTACATAAGCCAGGCTGACTCGCAGCTCCAGGCAGACCGGCTGATGTAAATATAGATCGAAAGCTCCCTGCATCCGCGCCAGAGAAAGCGCACCATTGAGTCCTGACAACAACCTTTGCTGAGTTCTGCCTAGTGCACTTATAGAACTGACATCCATGGGTTCATAAACAATCGGTGCCAAGTCTGAAGTCGAGCTGAAGTTGGAGGCATGAAAGGTGACATTTGGTGAGCCCCAGCAGCGAGTTTGGAGCTCGGTGGAGGAGTTTGGAGAACTCAGGAGAACTTTAGAGAAGACGGAGGCCTTCAGCGGTGCAGGGCAGTGGAACTGCAGGGGATGGATGTTCAGAACAGACTGTTCCTCATGCCTCCTGTGACTGATCCACTCTGTTCTCCGCTTGCTGAAACTTTACTTCTGTTGTGTTGACTCCACATCTCGCCATAAACTGTATCATATGCATACACCATTAAAATATTGCTAGATATTTTTAACAATTGCCTGACAACCCCTATCACATTCATGTGTGACAATTAAACTAATTTTGTAAATTTTAGGGGTGTTTCATTAAGTTATTTTTAACACCTATGCAACTACCTTTATCATATTTGATGCACACATTTTTAAGGCCTCTAAATGATCAATATTATCAAAACCTTTTTGTTTAATATTTGTATATTTTTAGTAATATTTCAAGATCAATACTTACAGGATTGACGCAACTTCCTTGATTATCCATATTTTTTATTACTATTCTTTTTTTTTTTTTTAATCATATTAAACTGTGAAATATGATACATCAGGCTTTTGAGGGATATTTAGTTGTTCATCTCTCAATCATCATTGTATTGCATTGCATTATGTTTTAAAACTACAGAGCTTTGATCATAAAACTAAGTATTAAAATATCATCTTTATAAGACATTATTAGGAGATATAGAGTGATAACTGATATTATATGTATTTTATGTAAATATACACTCTTATAAATGTCTTGCTGATTTACATTATGAATTTCATCTAACTTTTTGGCCACATAAACAACATCTCATAAATATCATATTTTTGCTCAGTTTGGGTCTCTGAATAAAATTGAGGTGTTTCTTCTTCCTCGAGTATGAGCTCTGTATTCTCCTATATCGTATATGCCATAATTTCCTGATGTAACAAGTATAATATTCAACAAAAACATTTGCAAACTTATTTTTTATTATTTTGTCTAAAATAAAAAATTAACTGTTCCATTTAAAAATATTTTTCTGATTATTATGGCCAGGGTTAAGAAGAAAAAAAAAAATGTGTAAGGTGGAAGTTCGGCAATTTGTGTAGATGACACAATACATGCATATATCAAGGGCAAAATTCATAATTTAGGAATTGGTTCCCTTTTAATTAATCTGTGTGACATTAAGCCAAAATTCTTTGAAATTAAGTGTTCTTCCACCATGGCCAATAAAATGGAAGTTTATTTATTAAATATTGTGATATGGTCTGTATATTATATAGTGTCATTATTAATAAAATCCAATATTTCTGGACGTTCCAAACAGAATGTTGCAACCTAGACTTACAGCAGGTTAAATCAATGTCTTTGAATATTGTTCCATTTTAGAATTCTACATCCTTGTTCAAATTTGGATTATGAATTCTGTTTGCATATTCACAGGAATTTTAAATATCTTTTCAGTCACATTTTGACTGGCACACAAGCTTGTCATGTAAAGAGTGAACATCTGCAGAATGGATTTAAACATGATAAAATTGAGAAGAGAGTACTGAAGATCAGTGGAAAAACACTTGGATGCTACATTCTCACTCATAAACTCCATTTTCCAATATCTAACGTTGGATTTAAAAAAAAAATTTTTTTACTGCTACTTTAAATGACCTCACACCTGAGACTGGATTATGTGAAATAATACAGTGAAATGTTTGTGTTCTGCTGCCAGTATTCATGCTGTTGTTGCAGGGCTCTAGTGTGTGAGAGCTAATGAGTTCACTGCCAGAGTGGTCTTGATCAATTATTAACGGCGCTCCAAGTATTAGTGTCATAACTCCACTCAGCTTCAACTTCCGTTTCCTACCGAGCACATCTGCTGCCACATGACGGTAAAGACTCACCTTTCCTGTATTCCTCTCATATCGCTCTGAACTCACTCTCATATACCTCCCTTTTTTCCCTTTCCTTTCCACACATCTCATTTCCTTTCCATTACCGTCTTCCTCTCACATATCACTCCCTTTCCTAGTTCTGCTCTATTTTTGTCACTTTTTTGACTTAATTTTCTTCATTCCTCTCATTTCACTTTCTTTTTTCTTCTCGTTCCTTTCCTATCTTCCAGTCACATATCACTTATTTTCCTTACCTGTTTTACACAAAGTAAGTTTTGTCTTCCTCTCATACTTCTCAATCTTATTTATTCTTTCCTTTAGTTTCTTGTTCTCCTCTTGTCTCACTTCCTTCCTCTTCCTCCTCTCATGCCTCACTTGCTTTTCATTTCCTTTCTGTATTTATTCCCTTTCCATTCCACACCTCACTTTCTTTTCCAGAAAAGACAAAAAAAATCATTTCGTTGTCCTATTTTGTTTTTACTCTCACTTCTTTTGCCCTTCCTTTCCTCACATTACTTCCTCTTCTAAGCTCTTCTCGTTTCAACTTCCTGCTTCACTTCCGTCTTCCTGTTTTACTTCCATTAATTTTCTTTCTTCCTCTTAGAACTCACTTCTTTTCCTGTTTTACTCACTTGTCACTTCCTTTTCCTTGAAATTTTCTTTTGTCTTCATCTCATGCCTCACTTCCTTTTCCTTTACTTAAATGATTTTCCTCCAGTTTTTCCTCACTTCTTTTTTTTCCTACTTTCGTTTCACTTTTATTTTCTTTTCCAGCTTTTACACCACTTTCATCCCTGTTGCTTTATTTCAACTTTCCTTTTAT
>NW_015551075.1:1640003-1648301 GCF_001515605.1 Sinocyclocheilus anshuiensis | reverse complement strand
TTTAAGTATACTGCTATGTCCCTATTTAGGTATTAATTTGTATATATTTTGTTACATGAATATCTGAACATACCCTGTTCTTTTGATGTTTTGTATCTGCTTGTAAACAAAAACGTCTCAGGTTACTTATGTAACCATGGTTCCCTGAGTAGTGTTAAACAACGTCAACACGGATGCACACATCCTTAAATGCTTTGCTAGTGCTCGCCATAATGAGATAAATAGAGATCGCTCTCACCACAGAAATGTACGCTTCAAACAAAACAGGTCAATGAAAACGAAGAAGAGAATGATGTGTGCTCCCGGCGCCTATTTATACTATAGTCGCACCGGTAGTGACGTCATGGCTGTTGCCGGCCAACGAGTTGGTGTTTTTTCAATGTATGCTTCAGACACGGGTCACGACGAGGCGTTCCCCATAGCGACCCCTAGAGGACGCAGTTCGAAGTTCCCATGAAAGGGAACATTTTATTCTAGCTTCATGCATTCTTTTTTTAAACACTTGAATGTGGATAAGTTTCATAAATAAAAAATAAAGAAATAAACAACATTTTGAACAAAAAGCTGAAAAGAAGACTATGAACTGGATTCAGAATGATAATCAAAACATAGATAAAGTCGATCAATACCCCAAAGCTTGACAGTCATTATTACCTCTTCATTGGTCGACATTTTATTCCATAACGTTACACAGTTTTGATGCTGTTTTATGTCTGATGATCGTGTTAGAATACATGTGGAAGCATCTGTTGTTTCGGTTTCTTCTTCACTTGTGTTTTTTGGAAATTCTGTACAGAAGATGTGTACTAGCACCCCTACCATATAACAATGAAAACACAGATTCTAGGAGCACAAGTATAGCTAAAATATATTAGACTTTTTCTAAGTATACTTAAATGTCATTTTAAGTATATTTCTGAGAAGTACATAAAGCCCATTTCTGAGAAGTACATAAAAAGTAGACTAAAAGTATACTTTCCTATTTTAAGTTTAAAAGTATACTAATAGCACACTTGAATAAACTTCATTTTCGCAAGGGTTCCTCTCATTTTTCACTTCCTTTACTTTCATGTCCTTACCTTTCTTCCTCTTAGACCTCACTTCTTTTTCTTATTCACATGCTCTTTCCTTACCTTTTCTTTTGTCTTCGTCTCATGCCTCACTTCCTTTCCTCCTCTCATGCCTTACTTCGTTTTTTTATTTCTATTACATCTCACTTCCTTTCCACTCCCCTCCCCCCAATTATCATATTTCAACACACTCGGAGTCCAATAAAACGATTGATACAGATGATGTGTGGGCTGAGTGATATGCTTCTCTGGTGTGAAAGAGAGGAGGAGAGAGAGAGAAAGAGAGAGAGAGAGGGAGCGTGTGTGATGTGCAATTAGAGGGGGCTTTTTCAGCGCGTTTCTGCCCTTTCAGAAAATATGATATCACTCACAGAGAATTTCCTGCTGCCTGTATTTTTGGACACAATGTACCCAGGAGAGCATGGCAGACTACAAGAAACACTGAGGATTCTGGCTCCCTTTGGAGAAGAACATTTCAATCTCACAACAACATGTCTGGCCACATGCACAATACAGATTCACACAGGCTTTGATGAACAGACTGGCGGGTGGGATACACTGCAGTGCATTCTGGGAGATGGTATACTGTCATGAAATCAGTACACAGCACTCTGAGTAAGAGTCTAAAACATGCCTAGTCTCTAAGAAAGACCATACATTTTTCTTTTTATTTAGACTATTTCTTTTTCACTCTTTATCTTGTTCAGATTTCTCTCTAAATCTTGTTTTGATTGGTAACTTAATTTTATTTTGAAATTATTTAAATATGTTGAAGATGACAATATAAGTTACAGTTTTTGAATTTTTATTTTATACATTAAAAATATGTGATTTTTAATGTATAAAATAACTAATTTTAATGTATAATTTAACTAATTTCAAACCTGAAAGTAAACATCATATATATATATATATATATATATATATATACACATCTAATGTAACTAATGTAGTTTGTATCAAAAATACAAAAAAATAAAGATGTTTTCATTAGTGGTCTCATTATATTATATATTAGCTGGAAACAAAAACAAACCAGAACAATGCTTTGCACTGTTTTGTGTATTATTTAACATTTTAAACTATTTATTTTTAATTGTCTGCTTCTGACTGTATAGTTTATTTCTCCTGAGAATACACAGTTCTTTTTTTCTCTCTTTCTGTCTCTCTCTCTTAATGTCTCTTTTTGACCTCCCATTATGTGAGTGCATTGAATATGGAGATATGAAGTACACCCACTCATGTTTCTAGCTCTCTGGTCTGTGTGCTCTCAGCTGGGTTTTATAAAATTGCAGTTGGACTTCACAGCAGTGCAAGCAGGTGCCACTGGAAACAAAGAACAAACATTATCTCTCCCCCCTTTCTCTCTCACACAGACACATTTGTCATTTCTAGACCATGTTCAGTATGTATAAAAAGAAGCTTTTCGGTGAGGACAGAATCATCATAGGGATACCAATGTCTTTCATAATGAACAAATGCATCATTAAATCTATTGTCTGCTTTACTGACCATGTGGGATGCAACATTACAAAATGTACTATGATCATACCAGTTACCATAGTAGTACCGTATTATTATTATTATTATTATTAAAAAAATACAATTTGTATTAACAATATTTTTCAGCAACTGCTAAATAATTGAGACTAAATTAATAAATTAGATATTATAAAATAAAGCTTATTTATATAATAATTTTATATGTAATATAATTTATATAATAAACATGTTATTTTTATGTCAAATTATTGTCACACTTTTCCTTGGGAGAAAAACTGAAAAATAAAAGTATGAAAACAAGGGAGCAATGGCATGTTATGTTATCCTGTAAAGGAGTTCATAACGCTTCTCAAGCTTAATTGGTAAATTTCCCAAGTGTGCCCTTTTGCACCCATTCAAGTCCAATTCCAGAAACACTCATGTATTAATAAACAGTTCGATCTGAAGAATGGGAAACTGATCCAAGATCAGCAGTGTTCAGAGTGAGTCGGCGTGCAACATGCCCAGACATGATTAAGAGGGCAGGTGGCTGCATAGCTGAGCTAGCGTATATTCATTTACACTGCAGCGACTTTTGCCCAGAGACAAATAACTTACAATACTCACAGAGAACAAACACCAGCGTGAGATGATTTGCTGGTCTGAACTGGTTAAGGATGCTTTCTCTGGTCTAAATGGGTGAGAGCAACAACACAAATCATGCTACATCAACATTCACTCCCATTAAATATACATGGAAAAACCTTCTCCAAGGCAATGGATGCACTTGGCCTTAAAGTCTCGCTAGGGATGGGTAAAGTGGCAATTCATTCAGCGGGGCATGTTTTCCCGATACCTAACCAGGAATCACATCGTCTGGGATGTAGATGAGATTCTGATCCACTTAGTCCTACATTCGCAGCTCTCCAACCTGTTATTATTTGACTAGAGCTGTTTCACCACTACATCGATGGGTGTGACAGACTAGAAAAAGTCCAATGCAAATTCTGTTCGATGGAAAAACAGGTACTTGTCAGCTCAGTGTGAGTCACACATCTCATCAGATCTGATTTCCAACCAGATTAAAAGTCAGAACAGTCTATTCAGCTCTTGCCTCTGTGTAAAAATGGAAACGGCAGTATTTCTATTGGCTTTCAATGGGATTTGAACGTCACAACACCAACATGACTTCTGTTTGCCCATCTGTCTGGTTGATGCCCATTTCTTGGCCACACACACACACACGCTCACACACACACGCTCACACACACACAACACACACACACACACACACACACACACACACACACACACACACACACACACACACACACACACACACACACACACACACACACACACACACACACACACACACACACACACACACACACACACACACACACACACACACACACACACACACACACACACACACACACACACACAAACACACACACACACTCACACACACACTCACACTCACACTCACACTCACTCATGTTGTGTTTCCATGTTTTATGGGGACATTCCATAGGCGTAATGGTTTTTATACTGTACAAACTGTACGTGCTATTGCCCTACACCAACCCTATCCCTAAACCTACCCCTTACAGGAAACTTTGTGCATTTTTACTTTCTCAAAAAAACTAAATTCTGTATGATTTATAAGCTTGTTTCCTCATGGGGACCTCAAAAATGTCCCCACAAGGTCAAAATTTACTAGTATTACTATCCTTGTGGGGACATTTGGTCCCCATAACATGATCAATACCAGGTACACACATCACACACACACACACACGCCTGATGAAGCAGCTGGTGGCAGGAATGCACATGATGACTTGGCACATTCCCAGTGACTTTAATGCACTAAAATTAACAGCTTATTTTTGAGCTAGGCATTCACCGGAGGGCGACACCCTGGTCATATGAAATGTGTATTGTGTATTACAGGGATCAAGGCTGGATAGAATAATGTGTGTTTGTGTGTTACACAGAGCAAGATTGCTTTTAAAACCTTGCCAATTAATGCTTCGTCTGAGTTTCAGTTATGATATTATGCTGTCTTTTCCTCTTGCTTTTATCTTATTTATTTTTCTATTTTAGTTAAGTTGCTTTGGAACTGTGTGTACTGCAAAATGTGCTATACAAATACAATGAATTGAAATTTATTCTTGTAATCAAAGCTGAATTTCCAGCATCATTACTCCAGTCTTCAGTGTCACATGATCTTCCAGAAATCATTCTAATATGCTGATTTGATGCTCCAGAAACATTTCTGATTATTAATGTTGAAAACAGTTGTGCTGCTGTTTCCATTTTTGTGGAAACCGTGAAACGTTTTTTTTGTTTGTTTTAGGATCCTTTGATGAATAAAAAAGTTCAAACAAACAGGATTTAGTTGAATGAGAAATCTTTTGTAAGATTATAAATGTCTTTACTGTCCCATTTGATACATTTAAAGCATTCTTACTGAATAAAAACATAAATTTCTTGACTAAGGCTTTTGTCTTTGTTTATTCATTCAAATTTATTAGTGTTTGCCAAGCATTACAAAGCCCTTTACTCTGAGTGTTACATTTTTCACCAAAGTTTTATGCTACAGACATAAATGATACCTCAAATCATGACTTTACATAATGATTTTCATATGGTGGACAATAAAACAGCTGAAAAATCCCACAGACTTACAGTACAATTATGAGGCCAGAATATCATAGAGACTTTGTGGACAGGCTCTCTTGACACAGGTGTCCAGTATAACACTCTATAGCCACTGCATAGCAAAGTGCTAACATTAAACACCTTAACAATGCCTGGCTATCACCCAGAACACTGAAGTATTTTTTAGAAAACATAAAAATTGGGTTCAACATTGCTAACAACGAACACTGCCATAGTTTCAAATGACACCAATTCAGATACAACTTCAGTATAATCAGTGTTCAAAGAAAACACGAAACAGTGTTTGACTGCTGTAATTTGGTTATTTCTGAGAGAAATTCAGCTAGACAAGTGACTGTGAAAAGTGGGTGATACGGACCAGAATGAAATCTGTTGTTTAGAGGGAAGAAGTTAAAAAGTAAGAGAGATTTATGACACCAGCTGTAAAGAAAAATCACACCAGAGCAAGTTACTGCATTTCTGTCAGGACCACTATCGTCAAAGATGATAATGACAATTAGCATACAGTTTGGATTGGCGGTATGGTTCTGTTCTGGGCAAGAACTCCCTGTGCCTCCATGCAGCCTAGCATGGATGAGAGCAGGGAGAGCAGCAATAACCCCCCAGGGTAAACAGAACAGAACTAACATAAATGTATTGCAGATATTGTTAAAGTTCAATAATTTTATGTAGACATTTTAGAATTAGTCTGATTCAAGGAGAATCAGAAGGCTGAATCCCGACTGACAGAGGAGGAGTTGGGGATAGAGGAGGGTAATTAGCTATTGAGCAATGCGAAAACTGCTGATAATACTGAGGGACCTTATATATGAATGCTTAGATAGGTGTCGTATTCCCATAGGTAGATGGGGATCAGCTGAAGGTCAGCTGATGCGAGCTTGACTAACGTGACCTGCCAGAACTAACGCTACGCTTGATTTCTGTCAGGACCACTATCGTCAAAGATGATTGACAATTAGCATACAGTTTGGATTGGCGGTATGGTTCTGTTCTGGGCAAGAACTCCCTGCGCTGCTTGATCTCTTGATATCCTTCTTGGGGATGAAGTTCCCATCTGAACTTGTTCTTGAGTCAGTCACATAACTTGTGGAGTCCATGACAATAATGTAGCGATGCGTGAAATAATGCTAACTCAGTCATTTCCGAATCAGGCAGCTTATAATCAGTGCGGTGAATTCACGTGTTCAAGTTAACAAACTTGAATGAATCGGAGGTGAGACCATTGGGGAAGCGAATTCCACTTCTCTAAATTCCTGATTCCTAGTGATGATGGTGTTTTGTCTGCCGAATTCGCCATTTAATTAGCTATTGAGCAATGCGAAAACTGCTGATAATACTGAGGGACCTTATATATGAATGCTTAGATAGGTGTCGTATTCCCATAGGTAGATGGGGATCAGCTGAAGGTCAGCTGATGCAAGCTTGACTAACGTGACCTGCCAGAACTAACGCTACGCTTGATTTTGATACAAAAATTTAAAAATATTTATTTTTATTTGAAATGCACCGCATGAATAATTTATAATGAGACCAGGAACATGTATTAAACAAACAGGGTCTATTTTGATTGGATGGTGACTTTTAAAAGTCTTTTTTTCTGTACTTTTTGACAAGACATCATCTTTTTCCTCTCACCAGTCAAACTCTGGAAGGCGCAGAATTTGTACAGAAGTTTTGTAAGAACATCACCCATCTCCAGTCTAAACTTACAGACAGCTTACAGACAGCAGACGGTAACAGCCTGACACTGCAGACAACGGAAAATGACCTCAGATCAGTGAAACAGCACTACACATTCACACACAAGCACTTTAAAGCACGTCTAAAGCGCTCAGATAGCAGCGAGGAGATGTTCAGATCACTTTCTGCCCAAGCCAGATGACTTCGGGCTTCACTCCCACGTACAAACAAAATATCTCAAGGTAAAGAACAGAGACCGACCTGAACCCTGATGCTTGCATGTGTGTGTGTATGTGTGTGCATGCTTGAGAACTCAAACACTGCCTCATTTTATCAAGACACACTCCGTTGAGGAATGCCGCCCCGTTTAAAAAGCACATCACTCACTTCCTCGAAGCTGTTTAAGAGTGTCACCTGAGTCTCGATCACTCCGCAGGCATCGCTCCATCACTCTGATCTCAGCTTTAGCTAATGCCTCCTTGTGCCTTTAATACACAAGAAATATTGCGGGTTATTAAATGTTTTATGAACAGATGGGTCACACTCCTCCAGCCTCATATGAACTTCATTAGCAGAGTTTATTCTCAAGAACACGTGCGTGAACAGACGTTAAAGTGCACTAATGAAATCAAACTTTCGACTGCGCTTTAATAACTGAAGTCGTCACCTGCTTGTATCCAAACAGTCCCAGGTGTCTTCACTGTGCTAAATTATGACCTATTTGGGACCAAAGGCAGTGTGCCACCCTTGACTTATGGCAGAGTCAGATCTGCGCAGTGTGGGCCGAAATAATTAGGCTTTTAAAGCTGACACGGACCATTCAGGGTCTCGTCACCCCACGCTTTGATCAGCAGCGTCAAGCGATGAACTATGAGAAGCAGATTCCCAGAATCCACTCTTCACTTAACATGATGTGACAGAGGAAATATTTACATTCACAATTTTGTTGCCGGATTTCACAGCCCTCTTAAAGGTGGGGTAAGTGATTTTTCAAAAACGCTTTAGAAAACTGATTTGGGCCGAATAGCAAAACAAACTTGTAGCCAATCAGCAGTAAGGGGCGTGTCTACTCATGATGTGGAGGAGAGAGAGTTCAGTGCACAGGACGGACATTAGCCGAGCGACAGAAAGATAGAGATGGCGGATAAAAAACAAAAGAGGAAAACGTCTGCGGAACAAACGAAGGCTTAAGGCAATAAGGCAAAAGTAGGACCCATGTAAATATCGAACCAGCTTTCCAGCGCTGGAGAGAACTCAAGGAGCGGAAGGCCTGCGATCGGACGTTCAGGTTGCTTTGTTTCTTCTCGATAGGTGAGTAACACCGTGTCTGCGCCGCAACAGCTAAAGTCTGTCTAGTACACTGGACGCGACAAAGCGA
>NW_015551075.1:1639354-1639988 GCF_001515605.1 Sinocyclocheilus anshuiensis | reverse complement strand
GTGTAGACACGGTGTAACATTGGTTTTGCTTTGTTTCACAGAACTAATCGTTGCCTGGGTTGTGTATGTATATGTGGGGCGGAGCTATCAAAATAGGGGCGAGACCCTTTTGGGGTAGGGGCGTGTTTGTTTTGGTGATTTCAAATGTCAACATTGACTACCAGAAATCGCTTACCCCACCTTTAACTGCGAGGAAGTCTTTAATTGGTTGCGATAATGTGGTTTTACTTAAACACAGTACTGAATTGCAAGGAATGGCTGTTTGCGGTGACCATTGCAGCTGTGATGGCAGTTCTGGTTTGTAAAGCAATGCAATGCAGCAGATTTTATGGGACTGCACAAAAGTGAAGCTCTTTGTGTAATATTTTGAGCACTTATGAGTGTTTATTACAGAGAGAGAGTATCTGGCTCTGTTTCAAAATCTAGAGAGCTGTTTATGTCGATGACATCTAAAGACATAACAAGCATGCTTAAATAAGACCAAATATAGGCAGAGAAGGCAAACCCATACTCCAAATGCAACAAGCTCAGGGATAAGCTCAAGTTGATTATAAATACATTGCATTAAACACTAAAAATCATTAAAAAAAATAAATAAAAATGTATACATATATATACATATATATATATATAT
>NW_015551075.1:1637467-1639294 GCF_001515605.1 Sinocyclocheilus anshuiensis | reverse complement strand
TTTAAGGGGGTCTGAATACTTTCTGTACCCACTGTATATATATATATATATATATATATATATTCTAATTAAACAAACTTAAATAAAAAAATGTATTTAATGCAATTTACCCAATATATGTGTATGCACACAAATATTGAATATTGATTAAATTAGTTAAAATTAAAAATGACATTTCATTTTAATTAATTTAAAAAAATATTTTAAAAATAACGTATTTATTAATAACGAATTGTATTATTTAAAAATATCTGTATATGTAACACACAAATACTGTTTTTAATAAAAAAACAAATATATATTTTAAGAAATGTTCATTTTTTTTTAAGGAAAATATTTCTCAATAATAATAATTAAGAAATTACACAATAAATATTTGTATTGATACATTTCTTTTTTAAAATATCAATATATTTTATGCTTAAAGTATCAAGTCAGTTTATTATGCACATCATGTAAAAAGCACTATGACACACAGTGTTCAAAATCACGTTCCATTTAGGATGCTGCCTTGGTAGTTAAGATACAACTGCATGCCTTGGTAATTTTTTCATGCATGTTTGAGTTTGCATATATGTGTGTGTTTTGTATATGTGTAGGTGTGACAACACCTGTACAGCTGTGTCAGTAAACTGCGTGCATGTCCAAACAAGCCCAAACATGTTTTCCAGTGTCCTCCAGTGTGTCCATACCCACCCGTGTGTGGGACCACTGAGGTCAAACGTATCGTCCTTTCCTTGTCGTACAGTATTCTCCAGCCGCAGGGGATATGTTTGAGGGAGCTTGTGTGCTTACAGTAGGGCCTGGGAGAATGAAAACAAACTTGGCTCTGCGGTAAACATGTGGTGGGGTGCAGCCCGGGTGGGGACCGCTGACGTCTATAAATAAACCTCTCTGGGTTGGCTGTGAATCCGTACAGTTGGCTCAAAGTGGATGATGCCATTCTTGGCTGGCCAGGAACAGTGTCACAGCACATCTGCACCAGCAGCGGAGGAAAGTCCCGCTCCAGGACACAAAGCCTGACTGGAATGCAAAACATCATATTCAGTATTTTTGTCTTGTTTTCTAATATTACTATATCAACACATTCTTAAAAAGCAAAATGACATCAGATCAGTCTTGTTTTCTGAAAAATTAATCAAAATTAAGAGAGTTTTTGCTTTAAAAAATCTGCTAATGGGGTAATAAAAATAATCTTGTTTTTCCTTTGAATTAAGTTTATTTTCCTTAACCCATTGGCAGATGCTTTTCCCTGTTTTAAGCAAAACACACTTCATTTTGATTTTCTTTTTTCAGAAAACAAGACTTATTATTTCGAGCCATTTTGCTTCTCAAGTGAACGTATCTTGATTTAAGAATATTTAGGTATTTGTACTGGGAAACAAGACAAAAATACTGATTACGATAATTTTCACACACACACACACACACACACACATACATAAGTACACACACACACACACACACACACACACACACACATACACATACACACACACACACACACACACACACATTAGTGAGAGCGATTGCGTGTGTGAATTAATTCTACCTGGCAGCGTCTCTATACTAGTAGTGAAGCTGTGGAATTACCATTAACGTACCTGTACAATAAGCTGTTTAAAATGTGCATTCTTCTGTTCAATCTCGAGCATCCAGTAATATAATCACACATGTCTTGTGGAGCGCTTTCAGAGTATGCATTTATTTGTCATTTGAACTGTTTGGAACCGGAGCGTAAATGTGGAAATTCTTCAAAGATTTCTATGAGGGGCCGTACAAGCCATAATTCATTCTGGCACTCTCACACACTTACATTCTCCTTTC
>NW_015551075.1:1625968-1637386 GCF_001515605.1 Sinocyclocheilus anshuiensis | reverse complement strand
CTTAAAGCGTCATGGCAGAGCATTGAAGTCGACTAGTCGATTAGTCGGTGCAACCCCTAACACACACGCACACACACATAAGTACACACACACTCACATAGGTACAAATGTTCACGCAAAGAAAGAAGGCGTAACTTTTATTCTCGCTGTAGTATTGTTGTGGCTGCCATGTCGTGAAGACGCTGTGTGCTTCGTTGTGAAAGCGAAACTACTCTGTTTGGTCTTCCAAAAGAGCACGATATCCGCTTCTTCTGACTCAAAGACTGTAAGTACGTCTTTTATATTTAAAGAGTTTTTATATTTTATATATTTAAAGTGAGTTTTTGGGCAGTGTAGAGTAGGGCTTGTTGTTTGTCATTTCTCCGATCACAGATGCAGACATGGTTTTGTGTTTACGCGGCGCGATGCAACGCAAAGCGTAAAAAGGCATAGAGGAGAAACAATAATGTACAGTATGTGGAAAATAATGTTTTTTTAACCTTAAACCGCATAAACACATTTCATTACACCAAATACACAAAATAATGTTCTTTTTAGCAACATCATATGACCCCTTTAAACCAACCCTCTTGCTTTTTTATTGTTTATAATTTATAATGTCTAAAACTCAACTGAATGATATAAAAATAAACTCAACAAAAATGATATAATAATTGGTGATCTAAATGATAAATAATATAAATGATTTAATAATAACAATCAACATATGTGCATTTGTCCGCTTTGAAGTTTGTGCAGATCACTCACGGCAGGAAAGACAACATGGACAGGTATGAAGAAAAATATTGGAAATGTAAGTGAATTACACAAGTTTCGACTGAATAATTATTAGAAACAAACATATTAGTCATGATTTGATGCTGCAGGCCTATAATTAACATAAACAGTCAGACGGTTTCTTTTTTTAGGCCTAATTTTGTGCTAATGTTTCATTTTAGATGGCTTATGAAAGCTGAAGTTCTCCAGCAGTGAGTGATTTTCATTTTCTTGCTAGTACTGTTGTGTTGTGCCTGCACTCTCTATTCTTTAAATATAACAAAATAGCCCACGTTAGGTGACATTTTGTCTAATTCGGCCTTCAACGGCGCAGAAAAACAAAGATTCCTTGAGCGTTGCGTTGTGTTCCTCGCCATGATGAAAGCAACTTTGCTCTTTGTTGCTTTTCCTCCTGATCAGAGTCAAACACATTCCCTTTGTAAGGTTAAGAGTACGACATCTCTCACACAGAGACGAACAAACAACGGAGCTGCAATTACTACAGCATTCTGTCAGATCTCGGATATGCTTCGAGAAACAAATAAGAAATACAAATAAAGACTAAAAATACTACTACTTCTACAGTAATAATACACATTTTACTTAGATCTTAACCACACCACCAGTCCCAGTGCAGCAGGTTATGACACGATAGCATCTCACTACTTCTATTTTCTGCAATCATTTCTGCAATCATTTATTCTAATTGGTCATTTGTGGCATTCTGCAGTCAAATATTTTTGACGCTCTCAATTCCAAATATACTACTTATGCTTGTATCACAGTCTCGTCTGACACTACCATGCAAAAGTTTGCGAATCGTTAAGATTTTACTTTTTTTTTTATGCTCACCAAGGCTGCATTTATTTGATCAAAATACAGTAAAAATAGTAATATCCCAAAATTTTGAATTGCAATTATTGCAACTCAAAGTCAATATTTCTTCTATATTTACTTAATTACTTGGTAAATAGCTGTGCAATCGGTGCAATTTCCAGTCAGTCAGTCATTATGACAAAATAAACCCCTTTAGAATGAACTGACCATCCTGTCTGGGTTGGTTTTATGATAATGACTGACTGTACATCATCCCTAACATATGTGTGAGCATCTGCTTACAGGATAAACACAAATAATCCAAACCTCTCAAAAAAAGTGGCTGTATGCCACCCGACTAACCAGTTTATTAAAGATAGATGCCGTGCGTACGGACTCAAATGGCCATCCAGTAGTCAGGCCTGACGCTGCAAACAGCTCAATAAGTATCGAATGATGATCATTTGTTTGCAGCAGCGGTCGGATACAGACACGCTGGCAGATACACCAACTCAATGCGATTGGACCAACTGTTGAGGTCCTCCTCTCTCCGCACATGCTGTTGTTATTTCAAGAAGCCCTGAGGGTTGTTTTTGTGATTTCTTTCCCTTTCTCTCTTTGTTTTCCCTCTTGAAAACAAGCTCCACCTTTCTCCCCCCTGCACTAAACACTGTGCATGTTGACAGGCTGAACAGAAGGCAAGTGGTCTCTCCTCGCGCAGCACTGATTACTTCTCCAGCTTTCATTGAAGTCATTTACTTACCCTCAGCCTTCTGCGACCCTTTATTTACCTCAAACAAATCCTACTGATTCTAATCATTAGCTGCTACTTAAATATTAGATTCCAAGGTCAAAAGACGCCAATCACGTTCTCACTGACTTGAAGCATCAGGAATACACATCATGTATATTTCATACAGCATCGGGATCATGAACAATGTAGAAGCAAAATCAATCTGAACAGAGCGTGATGGAGAAACCTGTGTTGAGATGTTTCTGAACTCTACAGCCGTCTTATAGCTTTCCTCTCAAACTCATGCTCTGTCTACAGCAATCGCAGGTTGAAGATGCCACTGACCTGGAGAGATGTTCTTGTGATGTGGAAGCCACTTCTGTAGTTTAAGATGCATTAGAGGCACTATAAAAGCATGCGGTGGAAAATGGAGGCTAATTGACAAGAGCAGAGAAGCATCCATTACTGCAGGTCAGAGAGAGTCTGTACATAAAGCACACAAATATCTGGTCACAAAATGTAGCAACAACAACTGACACAACTAAATGACATGAAAAAAAAAAATAATATATATATATATATAATGATAAAAAGAGCTAATGATGATTGCTTTGAAATAGTCCTGCCGGTCCGAGACTCGAACCCGCAACCTTTGGGTTACGAGTCCGACTCTCTAACTCTTGAAACATAACATAACGTAACATAACGTAACATAACATAACATAACGTAACGTAGCGCATAACATATAACGTAAACGTAACGTAACGTAACGTAACGTAACGTAACGTAACGTAACGTAACGTAACATAACATAACTATTTATTTCTTAGGATGTAAAACTTTATTTAGTGTACTTAAAGACATAGCTCACCTGAAAACCAAACAAAACCAAACAAAAATCTGTCATCCTTTAGTCATTCCAAACCAAAAAAAAATTAAGAATAATTTTCTGGTCATGCACTTCCATTCAATGAAAGCGAAAGGGGGAATGATGCTGTCAAACTTCAGAAAAGCAAGATTAAAGTACAGTGAAAGTATATTCTATACAGTATTCTATAATACAGTACAAACTATAGTATGTATTCACTATATTTCATGTCTTCTAAAGTAGTATGACAGTTTTGAGTGATAAACAAAAAGGATTTTAAGCAGTTTTTTACTGAAAATCTGGACATCAAACAAATGTAAAACTAATGTAACTGTTTAACAGTACTCTGATTTAGGAGCTATAATAAATGATGACAAAATAGTCATTTTAGGCTGAACTATTCCTTTAAACGTGGTTACGGACACCTTTTCCTATAAATGCATTATTAAAGATGATCAAAAGTAACTTAAATGTGAGTTAAATGTTTAAAAAAAATTCAATAGCAAATAAATGCTGTTCTTTTGATCTTTCTATTCATCAAAGAATCCTGAAAAAAAAATGCATCACTGTTTCCACAAAAATATGAAGCAGCACAACTGTTTTCAACATTGATAATAATCAGAAATGTTTCTTGAGCAGCAAATCAGCGTATTAGAATGATTTCTGAAGGATCATGTGACACTGAAGACTAGAGTAATGATGCTGAAAATTACATTTTAGAATATATTAAAACAGAAATGAGTTATTACAGTTTTTTTTATCAAATGAATGCAGCCTTGGTAAGCTTAAGAGACTTTTAAAAAACACAACACTTTTGAACTTTGGAATGGTTGTGTATCTTCAGTGTATGTTCCAGCTAGTTACTGTAAAGAATACTGACCATATTTTTTGTTAAATCTGATTACTTATCACAGTGGACCAACATCAGAAGAAATATTCCGAATTAGGTGTTGAAATGTGTTTCAAGTTGTTAGATATGATAACTATATTCCGGCATTACTCACTCAAAACAAAGAAAGAAAATTAATTGTGCTATGTGACTAATTTTTTACCAAAAAAGCATGAAATGTCTGAATGGACAAAATCCTACTTCATTTTTTTTAACACCCAAATAAAAGGCTGTCTAAACACAGGAAAGAGACAATAAAAGACGAGCAGCACTGTTGCTGGAGTGTTTGTGGATGGTAGGAAGAGGTACTGTAGTTAATGTGGTAAAGGCCCAAATGAGAGTGAACAACTTTGATGTGAACCAAAGCCAGAGGGGTAAAGCTGCACTGCTGTCTACAAACAGACCCATTTGGTCCCACACCTGCGAGTTGTTAAAAATTACAGCCGTCCCATTTATGAAGACCCACCCTACTTGTTAATGCCGTGTACTGGGTAAGAGCACACTGGGCTCTGCTCTTATTTGTGTGCTGTGCTCTAAGGTCTTTATAAAGTTACCCATTGTAGGCGCCACCTGTAAGGAATTTAGTTTGCATCCAGTTCATTTTGGTCACATTACTATCTCTGATTTCTAGTTTTCTCAGCTCATTTTACTGACTTAATCTTCAAATCGTAATCTTTGAACGTTCGCTCATTTGAGCCGAGTTAAATGAAAATGTTTGAGTTTTAAGCTTTAACTTTGATCATTATTCTGAATTAGAAAATAATTTTGTTCATTTGTCATGTGACAAACACAAAATGAGCGAATCGTATATGAATGACTCGTAACTAACACAAAGTCTGGTTTCTGAAGTTTTGATAACTGACTCTGTTTTGGCAATCTGTTAATCATTTCTAAAATGAATTGGAATAAAAAGGTAATTGTATTTTCAGCATCAACGTGTGCCATTTTCTAGATCAGCGGCTCACTACTAAAATTACTAAAAATGGGTCTGATGGGGTTCATGGACTGCAGTGTAAAAAAAAAAAGGTTACGTGCAATAATTAAATGCAGTTAGCCATATAATCATATATTTCTTTTATATGGGGGCGGTGGAGTGGGGGTATGAGTGGTTTTGAACGAATGAATAAAACGCATTTGTCCGTGTTTCACTCAGTCTCGAATCGCACTCACGGAAAGCGCTTGAAAAACAGTGTCTCTTCCGCGGCTCGGTACGCTTTCAACTAGTTTTTTTTAGTCTCGAGCAAGACTGTACGACATTCACATTACATGATTTGACTGATTTTTACGTAGAAAGGGCGACAGCGCACCACATTGAAAGAAATTATCATTCATGCTTTCATAACCGCTGGCCAAATTCAAAAACAAAACTAAAATGAAATCATCTTTGAGAGCAAGGGGGCCCCCTGGTGTTTCGGGGGCCCTACGCAGCTTGCGTATTTTGCGTATAGGGAGGATCGGCTCTGAGTGTTAGGCTGCTAAATGTTTTCAATTCACATAAAATTACTTTCTTTTGAACAAACACAAACTTTTTGAAGAGCTTGATGAAAGTTCAAAGTGTGAAAAGTTTAAAGTCAGAATTCTTTGGATGATTAATGTCGTTCTTTTGGTGTGAACAGACCTTCACACTAGGGCTGTGCGATTAATCAAAATTGTCATAAAATCGCGATTTGAACTTGCGCGATTTCTAAATCGCTTTATAGCACAATTTTCCGCGCCCCCGACCTCCCGCAGTATGCTATCCGAACCAATCAGAATGCAGTGCGCCTAAATGGAGCACGAGAACAGAACAGACCGGGCGGGCAAACAAACGTAACGCCAGGTTCACACACTCCGTCTGTGGTGCGTATTTTTTCCGAGCCCATGTTAACGGATCAGAGCGTTCACACTGCATGCGATTGCGGTCCGGCAGTGCGCTCCAGGAGCGGTGCGTCTGCAGCAGTCATGCTGCGATCGTTTCCGCATGGAATCTATTTCTGCTGTGCTGCACGCACTGAATTAAAGTGACAGCGCATTATTCGCAGTAAAACTTAACATGGATTGACACGGAAATGTACACTGAATGCATTAATGACTGTAAAGCATGTCTGTGTGTGTCAAAATCGTGATTAAAATCGAAATCGCAAAACTGATCAAAGAAATCTTTTTTTTTTTTTTCCATATCGCACAGCTCTACTTCACACCTCACAACCCTGTGTAAACAGTCCACCTCGTTCACAGAGTATGGCATGAATTGAATGCACACTCACATGGACTGTCCACCTAGAATTTGATGAGTAAAGCAAGAACACTCCTCAACAGTAGACACAAACCTCCCCCATATTTTACCGTAAAGCAAAGCATTATGCTAAGTAGCAGCAGTCTCATCCCTCAGCTGGAGACAAACTCTTGGGAAGGAGGGCCACATGATGCTTGCTGGTTCATGAACAATGTCTTGGCTTCAGTTTGCCTCCCGCTGGGCTGGGAATCAGCAGGCCTGCTGTGCTCTTGGGATGGAAGATTCTGGGCCTTCAGCACAGGGATTTAGATGCGCGGTCAGATGCCATCAAACACATCCTCCCTCTTTCATTCACGTTTAATTTAACTGTGCTCTCTGAGCTCCATGGTGGATTACATGTCTGAAACTTTCTGCAAACAAAGGTACTAAATAGGATAAATAAATAATGAAAAATAAATAAGGGAGGTACTTCAGAATCTTCAGAAAATGTTCATTATAAACATAAAGGGGTAAAACTATTTAATAATATAGCAGCTTTCATCAACATGGGGAAAAAAGGGATTTGTGCCTGTAAAGCTTTAAAAACTGGAAGAGAATTATGATCATATATATATTAGGGGTGTTATTTTAAATCTATAAGTTCAAAGTTCATTCCCATTCAATCCAAGTTTATTTGTAGTGCTTTCACAATACATATTGTTTCAAAGCAGCTTCACAAAAAATGCAGTGTTAATTAGCTGCATGTGTTTCAAAAAGGTATTTGCAATGATTAACAATTATATTTAATCATTTTATCTTATTACTTAATGTGCCAGATGTTATTTTAAAATATAATAAATACATATTTTCACAAAATCGATCCTGCGTCACCAAACGTGCATCAAGAAAAAGTGTTTTAGCGTCACCAAAAAGTGTTTTCTGGTGAAATAAAAGAAGTATTAGTGAGTTAAAAAGAGAGGGATAAAGATCAAATATGATTTATGGTCTCTAGTGTAAATGTCTTCAGTACTTCTTCAACTTTTATTATGTAAATCCGAAGAAAAAAAGTACTGTGACATAACTCAAAGTGCAATGTTGTCAAGCCATTTTGTGCTTGCTGGGTTAATATTTTCACTTTTCTGTCTATTAAACTTACTATAAACAGAGCTTGCACAAACAAGGCCTTGCATATTGAAAACTCTCAATTGAATTTAGACAATTGGTTGATCCTCTGGGTGATCTGAATAAAGGTTTCTCTATTGTCCACCTCTACCAATTGTTCTACAGCTTTTGAAGAGTGGACGGCCCTTGTTTGCTGTTAAAAACAAGTATTCTCCCTCTTAAACCCCCTTCAGTGTCAGCGCAAACTCGCATAAGCTGAAGAGGAGATTTGACTCATACCGGCAGATTAGAAGAAAGCCAGGCTTAATGATTCAAATGTCCAAGAAAGCCCTTCTGAGCCCCAGGAGTGAGGGTGGAAAGGCTTGTCTGGGAACAGATTGATGAGGCTGCTAAGTGGACCTCAATGAGCCAGAGGAACGAGGTGAAAAGCCCACGCATAATCATCACACAACGCCACTCTTAAGCATTTCCATAATCTGCCACTTGCTGATCGTCACTGATGTAAGACTGAGTATGTTCTTTGTGATGTTCAATGCATTCTAATGATGTTATTTAAAATGGCTTCACTTGAAGAATGTTTTTGAATCAAGATGTTCAGTATTATTGACTGTCTGTATAAGAGTGTTTCTTCAACTATGCCCTCTTTTGGCTCTAGACTATCTTAAAACACACATTAGTCTGATTTACCAACAATGTTCAGCAGTGTAGATTCATGCATCAGAGAACAATTCTGTCTTTTTTTCCCCCCTGAACCAATAAATATAATTGCCACCACATCAAAATTATGTTTTGTGTTTGATAGCATATGGTGGAAATGGCGTTTTAATAATTTTTGGAATCAGAATTTGGAATCAGACTCTTCACTCTTAGAAATAAATTTATAAAATGAATAGTTCTTGATTCTGATTGGCTAAGCCATGTTCGAAGCTGTTGTAAATTACAAAGACACACCTATGTTTACTTTGTCTGTTGCTTGGCAACCACTTTGTTGCAACCACGACTGATTCTGAGGAACTACACTGTTTGGTGGAAGAATACTGTTTTTATTAATATCATTACACTTTATTAGCTCTGTTTTATTTTGTGAAACCGTACTACGTATATGGAATAATCGTTTTATAAAAGCAATAAGCCCCGTGAAGCCGTGGTTTACAGTGAATTTATAACAGTTAAGGGGCGTTGTTAGGCACGACGTGAAGTGCCTAACAACGCCCCTTAGCTGTTATAAATTCACTGTAAACCACGGCTTCTTGGGGCTTATTGCTTTATTATTATGGGTTTCTATGCTTTTATGAAGAACCTTAAACATCCATGGAAACTTTCCATTGTACTAAAGCTTCTTTATAGTGAAAAATGTTTTTCAGATTATTAAAATGTTCTTCACATGAAGACAAAAACAACAACAAAAAAACGGTTCTTATAAGAACTGTTCACTGAAAGGCTCTTTTTGGGAACCCAAAATGGTTCTTCTATGCAAAAAAACAAAAACAAAAAACCTTTGGAAGCTTTATTTTTAAGTGCTGTTAAAGCTAATTTGATAGTGAAATAACAGCTTGATTGGAAATGACACACAATACAAATATTCTACTCACAAGAGATATTTAACTTTTTTTTTTTTTGGTCAAACATCACATTTCTCGTGTATGCTCTTCACTGACATTGTTTACTGGGTAAACAAGTACACTAACATCTGGAAAAAAAAACTTTGCTATGGGTAAAACTGTGGTGGAAACAGTAGAATTTTTTCCTTTTCACACCATGAATTTGGAATGGTTTGTGCTTATTTAAATTTTTTTTTTATCATTATTATTTTTATGATAGACTTTTAAAGTTTAAGATTGAAAACAGGTCTGGGACAAGAGTCAAACAACAAAATCCCAAAATACATGAAAGCCAATTTAAAGGTAGCAAAATAAATAATGAAAGTCTGGAAAAAAGTTCCCAGGCCAGTATTGATGTGACCTTCATAAAGCAATAAGAAAAATCAATACCTGCATGGGACATAAAAGAGCCCAAAGTTGAAGAAACACCAAAAAAGTTTAAAGGTCCCCTGAAATGCTTAGAAACACGCAGCGTTACTCTATGTCTTGACGTCATTTTAACTGAAACAGGAAGACAGGGCGGGACATATCAAGCAGCCCCGCCCCTTTTTAAAATAGCCAATAGCGTTCGTTTATATCACAGCTTGGGTTAGAGCCGTTGAGCTCCGTAAAGCCGCATTTGACAGGGTATGCCAGCCACAATCTCATCCATATTGCTATAAAATATAGCATTCTGTGTAGAATTCAAATAGCTCCGATACATTTTGTGGTCTGCGCCGACTCGCGCATGTGATCCGCTCTGTGCTATCGTGTCTCTGGACCGGAGCAGAGTGTGTGTGCGGTGGTTAGCGTGACACAGCGCGAATGCGGTGCGGTGGTTAGCGGGACACAGCGCGAAACCAGACTTCTTTTTTTCCTCAATGGAAAGCATATTTACACTGTTTGAATCGTTCCCTTCATGTACATTCACTGTACAGAAAATACTAATTCTGTGGACAAGTGACCGATTTCAGCTGCGGCTTCAGCGTCTATTTTATAGTGTAGGGGGCGGGCGCTTCGGATTCTAGAGAGCATTTGATTGGACAGAAAGTTTGATGAGAAGCTGAAGTACAATGTGACGTCAAAAACATCGTTGAGCCATTTTGGCGGAAGTGCCGAACTGCAAGCTTTGAATGCTTATATCTTCTAAATGCGAATTTTGTCACTGTTTTGGAGCACACTGCCTTATAGATAACCTTAAGACTAACATATTGATACTAACACCCAAAACACTTTAATTTTGATTTCACTGGGACTTTAAAGTAATTGGAAATGGTGTGTTAATTATAAATGCTTGTTACTTTCATTTACAGAAATAAAAACAGTGCGTTGCATATGTGCTTTGTTTTTTCTCCATGTAATCCAGAAATCTAAAAGGACTTGCTACAGAAATGGACTACTTGGAAGGAAAACAAAAACCCCTTCTCTTTTGTTGAACTGCTATTGTTAACTAATGTCACACACTCCTGACCTTGAGGACAAAACTTATCAATCATGTTGTGTCTATCAACATACTTTTAAATTCTAAAACATATATTAGTGGCTGTTCCTCCTCTGGTTTGACCACCCATCCTTTTGTAGCCAGTTGATAATGGGCCATACAAGCACTACAATAGCATTAGCATAGTTTAGAGCTTTATGCAAGCAGAATAATTGGACTGATTAAAATTTGCAGTCAGTTGAGAGGACCCTCAATGGACTCTCTCTTCAGCACTTCTCAAAAATCCCTCCACACAAGAATAATCACAGGACAGCCAGCAATTAGAAACGGCACCATTACATTTAATGGCCGCATATGAATTAAAATAAAATGAAATGCAGACATTACATGAAAGAACAAAAGCACTGAGCTAATAAATAAAAATGGAGGGAAAAAGAACAAATGAGTGCCGTCAGCTTTAGGAAATTACCGGAAGTCAGAGACATACCGTTATTTAACCCACACATGTGTTTTGATGGAGACATAATTGCAGATATCAGTATTCGTTGGCCAACACACGTGACACACATCTGAAAACCAGATCTCAATAATGGCATGATTAATTCAGGGTTCTCACACTTCTGACTGATGTGTTTCCATGACTTTTCAGGCGTTTGTGATCACTGGATAGGGATGTGTAAATTCAAATTCAGACAGATTTGCTAATGAATCACTCAAACCAATTTGAAAATTGGTTCACTGAAAAGAACCAACTCAAATAATGATTTGCTTACAAATAGGATGATGCTATGGCTTGAGTATAAGTTACTCATAACTAGAAACATATAATATAACTAGAACATAACTAAACTACCATATTTTTGTGATGGAACATCACGAGCAAACATAAAAGCAATATAGCTAATATCTATGAAACACTATGAGCAAACATAGATGCAGTGAGATGAACTAAGATAGCTAAGACTGTTCCCTTCCAAGGGAACTTCGAACTGCGTCCTCTAGGGGTCGCTTTGGGGAA
>NW_015551075.1:1625045-1625629 GCF_001515605.1 Sinocyclocheilus anshuiensis | reverse complement strand
AGGCACCGGGAGAACATGTCATTCTCTTCTTCGTCTTCACTGACCGTTTTGTTTGAAGCGTGCATTTCCGTGGGAAGATCTATATTCCTATCGTTATGGCGAGCACTAGCAAAGCGTTTAGAGGGTGTGTGCATCCGCGTCGGTTGTTATTTGCGCTCTCGTTTGTCTCACTTTTCGAGGAAAGGAGGGCAGCCATCTGCTTCCCGCGGCTCAGGACCCACCGCTGCTGAGGCACGGAGGGGGATGGGCTCATGGGGATCGCAGGTGGATCCAGCTGATGAGTTTAAAAAGGGGTTTTCCCCCTCGCGCTCGTCGGCTAGGAGATGTCTGAGGATGTCGAAGAAGCTGAGGCTGAGCCTTCCCAATTCTCCTGCTCTGCGTATGGTGAGTTTTGAGCATTATCTTTCTTACGCATTCATCGATTCCAGCATACGAGTTATGCCAACATCGAGGCGATGTGCGGAAACGACTAAGAGGATGCTCCTATAAAAAAGACGACTGGCTAGTTTAGAGCTTTATGCAAGCAGAATAATTGGACTGATTAAAATTTGCAGTCAGTTGAGCGGACCCTCAATGGACTCTCT
>NW_015551075.1:1623559-1624023 GCF_001515605.1 Sinocyclocheilus anshuiensis | reverse complement strand
CCTCTCTCGTTGAGAGCTGGGTTCTGTGTTCCCTCAGCTAGGTAACTTACTGCTGGCAGTTCCAGTATTGGAACATGCTGTAGGTCCGAGCCTCCCTCTCATTTTAGAGCTGGGTGTGTTGCTCCCTCAGCTAAGTAAATTATTGCTAGCTGTTCCAGCATTGGAACATGCAGTAGGTCGAGCTTCCCTCTCGTGTGAGAGCTGGGTGTTTGCCCCCTCCAGCTTTATATCTTAGATCGAGTTGGTGACTCTCAAATATATTGGGCTTGGTATGCACCATTCCATCTATGAGCTGCTCTTTCAGAGTGCCACGACAGCCCCCTTAGAACGGTATCCTAAAATCCATGTTATGGTAAGTGTGCACGTGCAGGCTTTGTGCACTTTCCAAAATCCACATTGTGGTAAGTTCGCACGCTAGTTCTTTGCGTTCTTTTCTAAAATCCTGTATGGTGAGGGCTTCGTGC
>NW_015551075.1:1622319-1623490 GCF_001515605.1 Sinocyclocheilus anshuiensis | reverse complement strand
TTATAGCTTCGTTCCCTTTCTCTGAGTTGGTTAGACCCCGGTACCTTGGGCTCCACTCAACCAGTGTGTCTCTATTTTTGACACACTTGGAAGTATCGCTCCCCTCACCATTGAGGGTTACTATGAGCATGCTGCTTCCTATCGAGCGCCCGGGTTCGCTCCGTGGGCTGTTCTCATGGTAATATTAGCAGTGCTCCCCTTTACAAAGGGTTGCCTATGAGCACGCTATTCTTTCTGAGTTTGGAGTTCTCCTCTCACGTGAGAGTTGAGTTGTCTGTTTTTCCCAGAGCACCTGGAACCAGCAGCATCAGGTGAACATAGGCCCTTCGCTCCGCCTCTCTGATGCGCTGAGATTTTTGGCTAGCTTGCAGTATGCTTGCCCTCTGATTTCTAACGATCATGCTGTGCGAGCCCCCTCTCTCGTTGAGAGCTGGGTCTATGCTCCCTCAGCTAGGTAACTTACTGTTCCAGCATTGGAACATGCTGTAGGTCCGAGCCTCCCTCTCGTTTTAGAGCTGGGTGTGTTGCTCCCTCAGCTAAGTAAATTATTGCTAGCTGTTCCAGCATTGGAACATGCGGTAGGTCGAGCTTCCCTCTCGTGTGAGAGCTGGGTGTTTGCCCCCTCCAGCTTTATATCTTAGATCGAGTTGGTGACTCTCAAATATATTGGGCTTGGTATGCACCATTCCATCTATGAGCTGCTCTTTCAGAGTGCCACGAGAGCCCCCTTAGAACGGTATCCTAAAATCCATGTTATGGTAAGTGTGCACGTGAAGGCTTTGTGCACTTTCTAAAATCCACATTGTGGTAAGTTCGCATGCTAGTTCTTTGCGTTCTTTTCTAAAATCCTGTATGGTGAGGGCTTCGCGTGGTTGCTTCGTGCCCTTTCTTGAGCTGGTTTAAGCCCCGTTAGAGGCTTATGTAAGAGCAAGCGGTAGCCCCTGTGTGACAGGCCAAGACTTAGGCCCAATCCCAATTCTACCCCTTAGCCCTTCCCCTTTCCCTTAGCCCTTCCCCTTTCCCCTACCCCTCTGTTTCGCGCGTTCACGTGAAGGGGTAGGGGTGTCTCAATTCTCTTTTGGTCGGAGGGTAGGGGTAAGGGGAAGGGCCAGACAGCCCTTCAAACGAAGATTTTTCGGGACCACACTTCAAACGAAGGGGTATGAATTAT
>NW_015551075.1:1618016-1622211 GCF_001515605.1 Sinocyclocheilus anshuiensis | reverse complement strand
ACATGGCTGCCCGAGCGAACAAAAAGACACATAAATGTAAGCATTTTTGGCATTAATAAAGATTTTAATGAAAAGTAATCATTTGTTTTATGTTATATTCAATCATGAGTTCATATTTATGGTCATGTTACTCAAAGAAATGCTTGCAAAAAATCGCTAATATTTGCTAACTAACGTCATATCAATATAGACTGCACGATAGTGCCACAACATATGTTCATGTCTGATCAGGGCGATAACCACCATAGACATTGAGGGGGGCTAGTCCCCCCAATAATTATAAATCGCTAAACCCTCTTCTCAAATATTGCCAATTCGAGAGAGAGAGAGAGAGAGAGATGAAAGATGCGTGTATGCGCGTCTGTGCGTTTCTCTTTTTAGAGTGAGTTTACTTAAAAAAACAGCGATTTTATCCTCTTGTTGCTGGAAAATATAATGTAGCGATTCAGTATTTAAACTATTATTAATAAAAGTCGCGGGACAGCGTTGACAAGTTTATTTTCTCCTGGATGTGTGAGCTGCGTTTCACATCACACAAAACCTGCAAAAAAAAAAAAAAAAAGTTACTGCACAGGCTGAACTCATAAAAGAAAGTACAGCACGATCTGTCTAGTCCGATTCACAATTGAGTCTCACGAGTCGGTTATTTTAATTAATCGCTCAGAAGACTTGGTTTAAATCAGTCTAACGAATCCTTCACTGAATTTAACTCACAAAACTGTCAGAGCAGCTAATGAATCAGCATATGAGTCACTTACTGAAATGGAAATTGTAAGACGACGTGGAAATCATAAAAGAGGTTTCATCCAGCAAACCATTTCAATCAATCAGTGAATCACTTCAATTCAAACAAGAATATAAGTATATATCCGAGACCACATGTAATAATTTACCAACAAATTATACAGCACTACAGCTAACCATAGTGTGTTTATCATTTAGAAAGGATTGTTTTGCACAGGGATGAACAATGATATGCAAACCCATTAGCACAATTTGCTTGGCATCTCCCGGGGGATCATTTCATTAGTCTGGCTATAAAGAGGATTAATTGTCATGAGGGAAGCACTGCCATGTGTTAGCCAAATAGCACCTCTGCACATAGGTAACAAGTTCAACCTGCAGCCTACGGAAGCCACAGACTGAAAAAAAAATGAGTTCAATCATCACTAATGAGCTGACAGCCTTTATTTGTACACAAGATATGCAACTAATTATTTAGATTTTTATGCATTCATCAATGCATCAATGGTGCCAATTACACTGATTGGAGGTCGGATCTGTAGAGAAAATGCCTATATATATGTAACTTGAGGAGAGTGTTATCAGAGATCTGGGTCAATAAATTATAGATGATGCGTTATCTAAGAGAAAAGTGCCAGCATGTTTCTAAACAGAGTTGCTTTCATCTTCGTCTTGGGTTAGTCAGCTTCAACGAGTTTGGTATCATTTCTGACCCACTCATGACTGACCACATTTGCATGCTAAATCTAATAGTCTTTTGATGTATCCTGCATCCTGTTTTCAGGGACTCAAATAGTACTTTGCCCTTTGAATGACCATTCAATTTAGAGCCGTCAAAGACACGGCCCCAGGGCCAAATGCATCTCAGGGAGGAGATTAATCTGGCCCACGGGATGATTTAACTACTATTTATTTATTATATCTGCTTCTTTTTTTTTTTTAGCTGTAGCAGGATCCAATAAATAAATAAATAAAAATACAACAAATAAATAAGTAAAAAGGCTTAAGGCCTGTTCACACCAAGGACGATAACTATAAAGATAATGATAAAGATATAGTTCTAAAAATCGTTCTAGAATAGCAGAGTCCACACCACAGCTATAACAATAAAGGCACAGAGAAACGATATTGTTGGAATCACTTTCAGAACGATTTTTTTCCAGCTGATGAACGATAAAAACATTGACAGCCAATCAGAGACAATCCTGCGATAATGAGCTCGAGAATTTAAAGTGGCAGACGAGCGTGCGCTTGGAATAAACAGATGATATCGTCCGCTGGTGTGGACGCTAATATAATTATCTTTATAATTATCGTTCTTGGTGGGAACGGGCCTTTAGTCCAAACTGGCGCTCAACAGCTTCTGACCTCTTCAATGCACAATAATAGGCATCTTCTGGTCATTTCTGGATTTATGTTATGCAGAATACATTAACATAGAACATTAGTCAAGCATGGTAAAAAAAAAAAAAAGCATAGACTTGATGACAAAAAATATATATTTTACTTTATTTTGCTATAGAAACTTTCATTGTGTGCTCAATGAAACGCTACCGCTAAGCAGACAAGTGAAAAATGAATAGTGTTCGTGAGGAAACTCACTGGGACTCTTCTTAGTGTTTAAAATCATTTTTCAAATGGGGCAATATGCTTATAGGCCAGCTGAAATATTTATTTTCCAATCGCAAAAGACAAATTTAGACTGAGGCATTAGTTTCCCCTGGCAGATTTTCCCTCTACAGCGATAAAACATATGTGTCAGCATCACTGGAAACAATGTAGAACAGAGACACATCAAATGGACAGACAGGAAGTGCAGAAACCAAACGAAGCATGCAATAACTCTGATAGATTTAGGAAGTCCATTTTGAATTGATTGCTACTGGTGAGATGTGCAAACACATTTATGGTTTGCTTTTTGCATTGACACACTATTTTCCTATTTGATACTGTAAAGCTGCTTTGGTACAATCTGTACTGTTAAAAGCGCTATATAAATAAAGGTGACTTGACTTAACTTGGCTTGGGTCTGGTTACTTGAGAAGCAAAATTGCGTAAGAGAATGAGACGGACAACACGTTTAGACTCATGTGTTTAACAGCTTGCTGAACTTCCACACTGGCTTTCCTCTCCCAACCAGACACATGATATGTGCTTGGTGTCATCTTTGATTTGAATTTCCAGTTTCCCATACCTGCTGTTCATCATCTTTCCCATTACTGCAAACTCTTCATGACAGCTTTCCTTGTCTGGGGCAAAGCGGACTAACTCAACAGATGTTCCACAGCGCTTGGCTGGTGTTTCTCCTTCGCCAATGCATCTGATTAAAGAAAGAAATGACTAGGTTTTAAGATTTAGGCTAGGATTGTCAATTAATTAAACAAATCAATCAAATCAGTTATATAATATGCCAATCAACCCACTGAATTATTTGGAAATATATCAGTATTTGCTGAGAAAAGCCCTTAAAGGGATAGTTCATCCAAAAATGAAAATCACCACATAATTTACTCACCCTCAAGCCATCCTAGGTGTAAATGACTTTCTTCTTTCAGATGAATACAATTGAGTTATTTAAAAATGTCCTGGCTCTTCCAAGATTTCTAATGGCAGTGAATGGGTGATATTCAATAGTGCAATAGAAGCGGGGGCATTTTTCGGTGAACTGTCCCTTTTAAATGGGTCATAGGATGCCCATTTTCCACAAGTTGATATGATTCTTTAGGGTCTTAATGAAAAGTCTGTAACATAGTTTGGTTAAAATTTCTCAATGGTAGTGTAAAAACGACCCTTTTTTTACCCTGTCAAAAACAGCTCTTTTCAGATCAAGCCGGTTTTGTAACATTTTCCTTTAAATGTTAATGAGCTATGCTGACCCCGCCCCTCTCTTCCGAGCTGCTCTCAGAGAGACTGTTTACTTTAGCCGCATTCATCGTGAAACTTGCTAATTAGCACATTATTAGGAAAGGTGATTTGTAAATATTCATTACAAAACATTATACTCACTTCTTCTGTAGATGAGGCTGGATCATGAATGATTCACGCGAACATAGACGCATATATGTAGATCAGGGGCGCATTTCCTTCAGAAACAAATGTAATCCACTGCGTCTTCAGCAGCTCAGATGTCGGGAGTAAATGATGACTGCTATGTTCATTATTACATCCAACAACAGAACACCTCAATCGCTTAGGAGTCATTCTTGTCTACATCTGCTCCGGTGGTGAAACAATGGCGGACAGATGACAGCTCACTCAGGGCGGGTCTAAGGTAAGACGCCAGTCCAGTCTGTGCTGAAACGCTACTGTCAATCAAACTATCGTGGGAGGGGCCTGTCTGTGTGACGTCACACAGACAGGCATCTGAGATCGGCTCGATTTGAGAAAGGGCAATTTGAGATTTATCTGGTTAAATGTTCGAGAAAAAAACATTTAACCAGATTAAAAAAAA
>NW_015551075.1:1615292-1616229 GCF_001515605.1 Sinocyclocheilus anshuiensis | reverse complement strand
TATGTTAAGGTAAATTTCGGATTTCTGCTTACTAAATGATTTGTATATATGCTTGCCTATCTACACGGCCTGAAATTTGGTGTGAGGTTGCGGGCGGGTATTGCATACAGTGTTAACTCCCGCAAGTGCCACGTTCGGTAAATTCCCGCTCACTTATGAGACGCGCGATCTGCGCTGCCTCGTCTCTGTCTCGCGTGTGTTCTGCAGCAGTCACTCGGATACTGGATAAGTTGTTGTTGAACTTGTTGACTTTTGATGAGTTTGAATGCGCGCTGCGCGCTGTGAAAAAGTGTGTTGGAAACACTGTTGGAAACACAAATTGAGGACCAATCTGTTGATGACCCATGACCCGTGGCATTAATATACTGCATCTGCGGTACTTTTACTCCGCTATTTTCCTCCGTTTGTGGTCGTTACATGCTTATTTTAATTTAATTTTTATCCATCAACGTGATTGGATCGAGAGTAATAGGTCTATAGGTCAATAGTGGATGCTGCTGATTCACCGAGACCGCCGCGGCTCAGCAAAGAGACATGCGCGTGTGTGTGTGTGTGTGTGTGTGTTTTCCTTTGAAAAAGTTTCCCCAGAAATAACTCGCTATTTAAAATGCATTTTCTTTACAAATTGAATTATCAGCATAACGATTAGAGTAAATGTGTAAAAGGTAGCTATGGCATGATGCCATCCTTCTAGAAGTGCATTTATGTTAAAATTGTAACAAATGATCAAGTTTAGTTATTCTTATTTCTTTATTGCAAAACGCTAATACTGGCACCGTTTTGGAGAGAAATGGGCTCTCATTTGAACCCATATCATGGTGTGTGATGCTGAACTATGAATTTCTAATGGTGTTTGTATTTGCACTGTTCTAAACATTAATATTTTATGTGCAACAACAGCATATGCTGTCTCAGTGGCCTTACACATGATTTTAAA
>NW_015551075.1:1610336-1615084 GCF_001515605.1 Sinocyclocheilus anshuiensis | reverse complement strand
ATTTTTTGGAAGGTAATGGTACTTTTACTTGAGTATATTTTTTCAGTACTCTTTCCACCACTGATTAACAGTCCTACTTTAATCTTGTTAGCCCACTGCCCACCAAAACACTGAAATCTGAAGTAGTTGTCTAAACCCTGAGTGTTTTTTTTTGTTTTGAGGATGTTGCCTGTTGCTGCTAATTTAAGTTACAATGTGTGCACAGAAAGTAACATGGTGACCTTAGCTTGTTCCTTCTTTATCCTGTTGTTACTGTGTGAGAACAGACAGACGGCTGACATTAAAGATGCATCCGCTTGAGCTTAAAACAGCTTGTGTTCATTAATTGATTGACTATGATGTAATCATGGAGAATCATTAATGTAGTGCACAAAGAGGAAGTGTACATTGGCACATAAAAGATTTATAATCAGCCATGAGGAACTGTGATTTCAAAAGGAAAATACACTCTGATTGTTTGTTAATACAATAATTGCCAAAGCGAATATCTAAACATTAATTATAAATAATATAATTATCACTACAGTCCACAGCAATCTATTTTACACTTGAGTTTGTCAAATCTGTCCGAGGTAGAATGAGAAAAAAAAAAATGTGTGTATTAAAAAAAAAAAAAATTTAATAACACTAAAACCTGTCAGCCCTTCTAATAACTTCTGCTTAGAAATGTACAGGGGAAAGAGCTTCAGTTTAATATCAATGCATTGCCTGGGTTGACTGAATTTAAATGGTAATTAGCATCAGCTATGCTACTGGCATCTCAGTTTGGTGTCTGTTTGTGTGTGTGTGTGTGTGTGTGTGTGTGTCATACTTTTATTCAATAAAGACACATTAAATTGTTAAAAATGGACAGTAAAGTGTGTGTGTGTGTGTGTGTGTGTGTGTGTGTGTGCATGTTAATGCACATAACAGCACATCCACTGACAGTTAGCTTAATGGGTAGAATAAATTCAGGGAAAACTAGAATGCAGTACATGATCCCAGATGGAAAGCTATCTTATAACATACACCAGCACATATTGCATAGCCTCAGTCGGGTCATGAGAAGTCTTACATATGCATATATTTTACTAACCAAAATTCTTAACTAAATAAGCAAACAAAACACAGCAGTTTCTCATTTTGAGATGAACATCATAACCTGCAGTTCAGTGAGAGTCTATACAGTCAAAGACTATAGAATACCCAAGATGTGTCACTCGTATAGTTTTGAATGGGGAAAAATGCAACGCTCAATATAGCCGCCTTCTGAGTATAAGAGCCAATCACTAATCTGTAAAGTCAGCGCGTCACTGCAGCTGCCTTTAGAAGTCCCGGTTGCTATAGAAACAGTTAGCGTTCAGAGACGTGCGCTCAGGACTGCGCACGCGCACTGGCTGGTCTAGCCTGAAAAATAGGCTTTTTTAACGCTATTTGTGACCCTGGACCACAAAACCAGTCATAAGGGTCAATTTCGAGAAATTGAGATGTATGCATCATCTGAAAGCTGAATAAATAAGCTTTCCATTGATGTATGGTTTATTAGGATATGTCAATATTTGGCCGAGATACAACTATTAATCTGGAATCTGAGGGTGCAAAACAATCAAAATATTGAGAAAATCACCTTTAAAGTTATCCAAATGAAGTTCTTAGCAATGCATATTACTAATCAAAAATTAAGTTTTGATATATCTACGGTAGGAAATTTACAAAATATCTTCATGGAACATGATCTTTACTTAATATCCTAATGATTTTTGGCATAAAAGAAAAATCGATCATTTTGACCCATACAATGTTTTTTTGGCTATTGCTACAAATATACCCCAGCGGCTTAAGACTGCTTTTGTGCTCCAGGGTCACATATATTATTCTATTAAAATTGTATAAAATTATATATTATACATTCATATTTTCATTATTATCATCATATTTGGGGGTCCTTGGCATTAAAAAGTTTAAAAAGCTCTGCCTATAGAAATCAGAGCTGACACAAATCAGCGGTCTGACCCTGGTCTCCTCGCGGTGTGTCTGGCTGCTCTCGCGTTTGGGCTGCATGATTGCAACGCTCAATATGGCCGCTCAATCGCAGGAAGCCCCGCCTTCTGAATGAAAGAGCCAATCACTAATCTGTAAAGTCAGCGCGTCACTGCAGCTGCCTTTAGAAGTCCCGGTTGCTATAGAAACAGTTAGCGTTCAGAGACGTGCGCTCAGGACTGCGCACGCGCACTGGCTGGTCTAGCCTGAAAAATAGGCTTTTTTAACGCTATTTGTGACCCTGGACCACAAAACCAGTCATAAGGGTCAATTTCGAGAAATTGAGATGTATGCATCATCTGAAAGCTGAATAAATAAGCTTTCCATTGATGTATGGTTTATTAGGATATGTCAATATTTGGCCGAGATACAACTATTAATCTGGAATCTGAGGGTGCAAAACAATCAAAATATTGAGAAAATCACCTTTAAAGTTATCCAAATGAAGTTCTTAGCAATGCATATTACTAATCAAAAATTAAGTTTTGATATATCTACGGTAGGAAATTTACAAAATATCTTCATGGAACATGATCTTTACTTAATATCCTAATGATTTTTGGCATAAAAGAAAAATCGATCATTTTGACCCATACAATGTTTTTTTGGCTATTGCTACAAATATACCCCAGCGGCTTAAGACTGGTTTTGTTGTCCAGGGTCACATTTGAGCAAAAGAAACAACATTTATGAGACAGTTGTTGTCAGATTTCATTGGTGATTTCAAATATGACATTTAATCTTAAACTTGGCGAACAGTTTTGGAGAATTTGATGTTTCCCCATTCAAAGAGATAGGAGCTGCACTTGCATGCCCGAGAGGCGTTTCAAAGATGGCCACCGAGTGACATGACTTGTCTTAAAGGGACTTTGATACAGTGAGGAAGTGAACTGTCCGTGATTCAGAACAATTACTCCTTTGAACGATCAGATTGACTGATTTAGTAAAAAGATTTAGGTTACGTTTGCTCTAGGTTATGTATGCAAAGCTTTACTTGCCATCAGATGCTCTTCTAATATCCATCATAAGATCTGTGTGATCCTTTCTATCATACAAAAACTCATCATATGACTTAAGAAGACATGGAATATGATGCACATGTCATAAGGACTACTAATGATGCTATAAGGAAACATGATGTAAAGATGAAGAATAATGTACAGGCTATTAATATTCTACTTAGTGCTTCAAGAAGCAAGACCTTGGACAGAACTGAGTGTAATTAATTGGAAATAAGTTGGATTGAGTGAAGTGAATGATTTTTATTCAGCCAGGCCTTAGAGAAGTTAAAATTGTTTATTTATTTATCTTTGGAATAAAATCAAGACTTTGATTATAGGGTGTTATAAGATTCGCTTTTGTGATGAAAATTGAATAGGAAAGAAGCACAGCCACATTATGGTAGAGATCATTAATGTGGGCTGTAGTTATTTTTATCGATCCTTATAACAGCCTCTATCACTTACAAAAGTTATGAAACAGTCTTCATGTCTGTCTCGACTTTGAGTATCTGTGAAAGTGAGATGTTTCCCTTTGATATTTCTAAGAACTGCACCTATATATTAGACAGATGGGAAATTATTACTTCTGGCTTCCTTTTGATGTTCTTTTGGAACAGTCTGAAAAGTCCAGTTATGATGTCCACTCTGAGACTGCCATTACATTTACTAACATCCATCCCTTCTGACCTTTTCAGTGGTGATGAACAGAGTGCTTTGTGATTTTATCAGCCTTCCTGCTGAAGAGGTGAATCGAGTCAAGTTATAAAAACGTCTGCACTTTTAGTCGGACATGCTTCCAAAACTAATTAAACTAGCAAGTTTTCAAAGCAAGTAAAAAACACTTTCAAATACACACAGGCTCTTAGCTTCCATCCTTGATGGACATTTTACAGAGTTTTTGCTAATCTGCTTAAAAGCACAACCTCAAAAATGACCACAGAACTGATTCTGCACCCGTCTCGACAAATAATTTATGTTATAAACATCACAATGCTGGAATTTCAGTCAGAGCTGCTATATGGAAAGCACTTTTTTTTCCAAAGGCAATGCTAAAAATGTGCAGGATTCATAAACTGGATATGCATATTGCAGACAAAACTGACAAGTACTATTCAAAAGTTCACGGTTTTAATTTGCTTCTACTCAATTTACGGCCTTCAGGGTTTCCAAGTCAGTCTATTATTGTGGTATTAAGCATTTCAGATGAACCCACTCCTAAACTGCAACTAAAAACACAGTGAACTAAAAAAAATAAAAATTACATATTGGTCAGGAAGTGTCTTCCTGTCTAAGTGGGCATGTGTTGATAAGAATAAGCTGCACAATTTATGCTGGTGGACCACAATTTATGCTGCAAATTAAGTTCAAGTTCAAGTCTGCTTTATTGTCAATTCTTCCACATGTACAGCACATACACACAGAGAATTGAAATTGCGTTACTCTCAGACCCTTGGTGCATACAGATAACACTAACAGTAGAACATAAATACAGATATACAGATTAAGTATAAAATACAACTATACAAATATACAAATAAGGTAAAATGTAAAAAAATATATAAAAAAATATATATAAAGCAGCACACGGCACATGGCAGATAGAGTGCAAACCAGTGAAGTAAACAACAGTGCAGATATAATGATTTGTAGTGCAAAAAGAGCTTATTTAGACTGATTTAAAGTGACTGTGTGTGTGTATTTGGGAGGGGGGAGTGGGAGAGTCCGTCA
>NW_015551075.1:1605564-1610255 GCF_001515605.1 Sinocyclocheilus anshuiensis | reverse complement strand
GAGATCCCGCAGCTCTTCGGCGTGCGCAGAGTTTAACTCTAAAAATGTGGTTCTGCCGACATCGAGCAGAAACTCACGACTGTATGCGCGCTTCGAGACAGATAGACGCGACGAATACGTACAAAAACACTGCGACTCACAAGACAAAAAACACGAAAACACCTTTCTATCGGGAGAGAGAGAAGCCGCAGCGTGTGAACGCGCCGCCATGTTTGTAGGCTTTTTTTGAAAAGTTCAACTTTTCTATTAAAAGTTCAGCTATAGTCTACCTAAGCAATGAAACAAAAGTAGCATGTTCTGATGAGTCATTTCTTTCCGATTTTAAAATCCATATGAGTTACGCTTACAGGATGCCAAAGTATGCCTTCAACCCACAATATCTGCTGCCGGTTAAACATATCAGGAGATCTGTAATAACACTGGCAGAGATCTTATAGGAGCCATTAGGTCAAATGATTGTTGCGTAACGACAATATAACAGAACCAGGTGAACCGTATACTGAATACACGGATCATAATGTTACGACGATGCTAATGTTTTCAAAGATGCTTCCTTAAATTCCTTTAAAACTTGCTGTCATCACAGAAAGTCAGGAACTGTGATGTTGCTTTCTGCATGTTGAAGATGTTTCACAAGTTGTAAACACCATTTTAAGGGAGTTATGAAGTGATTTCAAGATCTAGAGGCCTTTTTTTTTTTATAAAGCACAAAATCCTGCAATATTAGCATGCTAATGGGTGTTTGTTGTTCGATACACCCCAGTATGCACTTAGTAGAAGCCAAGTTACACCAGTGCCAATATGGATGGGTTGCGTGATGTGCCCTTATTATTAAAACCATGAACAAAACACAAAGTACAAAAAATACAATCAGGACTAGATTAAATATGGGTTCACTTACAGTGAGAGTAAACATGGTTTGTGTCGACCTCAATGTGTTTTGTGCGGTGAAATATTAGCTGCCCAAATTCCACCATCGAAGTTCAAGAACCAAATGCTGAATTTATAAACACAAGCCTGCTGAGCTTTTATGGTAATCTAAAATAGTAACACAAATCTTTTTTTTTTATAAATACATGTAAAACTATCTAAAAAATAATATAAAGTACTAAAGGTATATAATTATTTTTTTTCTGGTCATTAATGAACATAACCAGGGAGTTTGTCATCCAAATGACAAACTCCCTGGTAGTTATCTGCTGGCTTGATGTAAATTACAGTCCCTGCTGTTGCTCAGTTTTCATTGTGTAGGAGCTTCTGCTGTGCCGCTGGCAAAAAGTTATTACGATCCTCCAGTAGGCTGCAAGAGCACTGAGACATTATATCTGACCAGAAATTTGGCACACTTGCACTCGGTGTTCTCAGATATGAATTGGGTCATAGTAGGACCGTGATCTTAGACATACCCTTTGATACTTATTTGCTTCCTTCAATTGGTCTATTATTTAAACTTTGAGCTTCCTTTTTTTCTATCATATTGAAATAAGCCTGCTGACCACAAGTAAAGCCAATGCCAAAAGAACAATGATTGACTATTCTGCATCCTAACTACGATAATAAATGGCCATTTAGGATGCGCTTTTATCCAATCTCTCGGGAGCAACACAAGGTAAACAAGCCTGACTGGTGATAACTGACTGAGATTCAAACCTATATCCTTGTGGTTGCCAGTGGAGAAGAGTCACCAAAAACAGTGCTAAAACAATTTTGTGCATTCTATACTATACAAACAAATCATAATATTAATGGTAAAGCATAATAAAAATCCTACGGTAAAAAACTGTTAATTGTCAAGTTCCCTCAGTATATGGTAAAAACGGTAATAAATCTAACAGGAAATTCAGTTCAATTTATAGTTTTTGAAAATGAATTAGAACAAAACTGTCAAAAACTGTAAATTTACCAAATTCTTAGTTTTTTTATTTTTAGTTGTTAGGGTTTTATGTTAATCTTATGTTAAAGGGGACATCGGATGAAATTTTCACTTTTTTTTTCAGCATTTTTAGCATTTAGTTAGGTTTCTGGCGTTTGCCAGCTCAGAAAAGCTGAAAAGAAAGCACACAGCCAGTTTGTTATGGGGTGTCTGATTCTGAAACCTTGTCATCCAGTGAGAGGTTTCAGTTTGCAGCTGGTTTCTATGTAGATAGCTAGCTATTTGAATATGACCACCTCCGAGCCATATACAGAGTTCTAGGCAGCAATTCACGCGTGTCTTGTGTCAACGCCCCACGGGGCGGGGTGAGCAGTAGCTCACTTAAAGAGACATGCACCGAAATGGGTAAAAAGCGTGTTGTTTTACACAACCATTGAGGAATTTTAACCAAAGTATGTTACAGACATGTCAGGAAGACCCTAAAATATCATACCAACTTGTGGAAAATGGGCATCCGATGTCCCTTTTAAGTTATTGTTTAGTTCCATGTGCATTCCCATGATAGTGTTTGTATTCGTGTGACACTGTGCACCTTCTTTGCATTGCATTTACCTCAGCTTGTGGAAAAGCTTGTGATGAGCTTTGATTCATCATGTGGTTTTCATATTACCACCTGTGTACAAAACAGATTTTAGTGCTTCAGTAGGTTGGCATTAACAGTGTATCAGTTAATGAAATATACGATTTTTAACCGTAAATTAAAGTTCAATCTGCAAAACTTAAACTGTTGCTACTGTATTTTTCTGACAACCCAGATGCCATTTTTACTGTAAATTTCACAGATATTTTTTAAACAGTGTATATGACAGGAAAGTCACACTCACTCCATCCTGGCAACAGGTGTCAAGCAGATGTCATGGAAAGTTCTGGAATACCCAGCGGGGCTCAGATCTCCACAACCTCCCACGGAGGAGAGCTGGGAGCGGGCCAGTGTTCTCCTCCCTGAAGAACAACAGAGGACTCCACCATCCAGCTGAGAGTGCTGGAAACCATTATGACAGTAGCATTTGATGGCCAAGTAGAGATGGCATATATAAGACGCACAGAGGTGACGTAAGCACAAGATGTTCTGCATCTGTAATGTATTTCTTGTGGTTGGTGAGTTATATGTTATACTCAAGTCATGCTGTTATCGATCCATGATTTACTGTAAAATAACAGCAGCTGGCTTGCCAGAACTTTACCATAAAGCAAAATTTTAGGTTATACAATAAAAAGGATTGGGTTTTACAGTAAAAAAAAAAAACTTTATCATTAACTGATATGTTAATATACAAACCTGCTGAAGTAGTAAAATCTGTTTTTCTCTTTTTAATGCACTGACAAACACCAAAAAACACAGGTGGTAAAAAAAAAAAATACCGAATCAAAGTTCATCACAAGTTGCTTTTCCACAAACTGAGGTAAATACTGTATATAGACCTCCCTGGGTCACAATGATGGTGCAGTTAGCATTACATTTCTTGAAAATGTTCAAAATTATGTCTCTCATCTGCTGCACTTAATAATAAATGTTTTTAAGTGATTTTCAAGCACTTCAGTTTCAGCCAAATATCCTCCATCCAAATCTAGTTTTTAAGTGTTTTTTTCTTTTTGATATCTGAATCGCCTTCCAATAAAGTGAATATTAAATCGAGGATTACTTGCTCATCTAAACAGTCAAAGTTATGTTTTGTCATAAACCGATAAAAATGAAATGAATTGCAAAGGTTAAAAGTCCATATTAAGTCTACTTGTAAACACTTATAAACACTCCAAATTAGATTCATTTTTGATTAGTCAGCCTAACTAATTAATGCTGATCAAACTGGCCAAATATGCATTATAGTTTTAGTATATGACATTTTTCAGCATCCACTCGAGGGAATCAAACTTCAAATGGCTTACTTATAGTCGTCTCAGCATATTAATCATGTTTTCTGAAAAAACACACAGATTACCTTGAAAAAGCTCATGTTTCTGTGGCTCAGGTTGAAGAAAAGGTGCAAACGTCTTTTGTCAAAAGGGAGAAAGAAAGAGAAAGAGAACGAGAAAGCAAAAGAGACTAAGACATGTCTAGTTGGAAATGACTGGTTTGAGAGCATATCCACCCTCAGAGTGAAATCTGCTCCTCCGCCTCGGTCACCTGGTCCCCTGCACACAGAGGATTAGCCCAGAGCTAATGCGGATCTAGTGAGTCACAGCTGCATGTTATGTATGTGCGCGTTTCAAGGGACAATCAAAATGATCATAGAACACCACCAATCCTCCTTCAGCCACAAACCCTGAAGCCTCTAGAATACCCTACATTAAGTCACATTGAGGCTTTGTCGGCATCATCCTCTTCACGAGTGTTTTTGTTTCCTCCTCTACTCTCCTGCTCCACAACAATTGGCCCATTTGCATGAAATGTCAGAATCGATTCTGAATCATTTCATTTAAAAAAGTTACAGAACTTCACATTTTCCCATTTCTAAACTACCACAAATCTGTACTATTAACTTACAGTACTAAACTCTAACCCTAAAACAATTCAATTTTTCAACTTCATCACAGTACCTTATTCAAATAAATAGAATTCAAATAATTCAAATGCTTAAATACTTGTAATGTGATGGAAAACTCAATTTCTACGTTGAATATTACAGTGTTGAAGTTTAGCCAATGTACATATGGCTAATAATGGCCTAAACTAGCAAAACAAGCACAATCCTCAACCAATATATATATATATATATATATATATATATATTTTTTTTTTTTTTTCTATTTAATTTTT
>NW_015551075.1:1602863-1605479 GCF_001515605.1 Sinocyclocheilus anshuiensis | reverse complement strand
AATTATTTTAATTTAAAAGCATTATTTTTAAGTCTGGAAATACCACAGTACAGCAGGGTTGAGACAGAAGTCAGGGATCTATCAGAATAATATTACATAATTAGAATATTAAAATTATTAACAAATAATACTGAAATATTAAATAGGATTTTTCACTATTTAGACAAAACAAATAGTATAACATATTCCCGATAAAAGCTAAATTTAAATTAAAAATATAACCCAATGAAATATAACTGCGAACAATATAAATTGACTGAATTTGAGAGTGTTTCCATTATACATGAAAAAAGAACACCAAATGAAGTGACAGAGTACAGTATGCTATTAATTATAACAGTAGTAAGTCAAGGGGACACATATCGCACAGTTTCTTGAGCCAATTATATTGAGTAATCTGAAGCACATCCTCATTACTAGCTCTTTTTGAAAAGGCTCCTCAATGGAAATAATACTGGCCCTGTAGAGACCCTTACAACTTCACATCCGTGTCAAAAGAATGTCTTTGTGTAAAGAATTTTGAGAGTAAAACCATGTTTCTCTTGAATACTTTGATTTATATCTTCCTGCCAGGATGATTAGTTGGACCACAGTACCAGAATCTGCTTGCCATCACCTTGAGGTTCAAACTGCACAACTGCACATATTTTTGGCTTAGAAAAATAGTATAACAACTCTGTTTCCTTCAGGCAAATGCTCTCTGTGTGTTTGCCAGCTCTGAGTTGCCTAAACGCTAGTAGCAATTTTCTGCCTGACAACAACATTTTTTTGTTCATGGTCTAAACTTTCAGTTTCCATTTTTAAGAAAACTTTGCATTAAAATAAAAGTAAGTTCAAATCCATTTGTATTAATTAAAATGATTAATGTATCAGAACAAATCTCCTTTACAGAGAAAGAGATCATTTGTGGCCTGCCAGTCAGTGCATATGTGTCCTGCAAATTGAGTGGTGATGCTCATGTGGGAGACTCTAATTTGGATAATTTCCTCTCATCTTTCCACTTTCTAAGCCAAGACATGACAAAAGAGATGATTTAAGCATTTGGGTCAATCTATGAAACAGGTGCCTTTTTCCAGTTGGACAGGGAGATTTATGAAACACATCTTTTGTACAATTTTAAACAATAAATTGAATTGCACCCATTAATGCCCAAGCTAGATAGATAGATAGATAGGATAACGTATATTATGCAAAATAAAAGTTGACATCAGCTAGTTTAAAGTCATTTTATTACACAAATATGAGGGACACAAATGGCACCTTTTTTATAGAATGAACCATCTTTTTGAGATCTTCTGTAAGAACTTCTAACTGAGGTTAGTTTACAATCACCATGGCTCACTGAAATCTCCAATAACTGCAGATATGGGACATAAAGAGTAGAGAGTTGAGGCATTAATAAAATGTCCCAATGATTCAGTTACCTCAGTTGGAAGGCCTGACACCTAGAACTGCACTCCCACACCACAGCGCTAAAACAGAAAAGTCACCGCGCTAGACTTGGGAACGTCTTAATGAGGACAGTCTGACATTTGAAGACCCACCACCCCATGCCAGAGCAGCCAACCTCTGCTCAAATGAGAAATACAGAGCGCCATGCCTGACGAGATATAGCAGAAAGACCAGGGTCAGCAAGTTTTGATAAGATTAGGGGTAACAATGCATGCCCATGTGACCCAGCTGCTCATTTGATTCAGAAAACAGCCCACATCTCAACATCTATAAGAATGTGCTGCTGTGTCTGAAATCACTCACTCTTTGACTATTCCTTATATAGTGAATGCCACATATTGCACTATATGGTGGAAAGAGTTACCAAAATGTGGATGGTATGCTGATGTAACATGGAATGCTGATGACAATAGCTTTTACATCTAATTAATTATTCAAATAAAGATGAGCAAAAAATATGTAGTTTGCAAATGGTATGATACTGTGTGTGTGTGTGTTTTATATATGTATGTATTTACAAATATATCTGTTAAATATAATCATATTTGTTCATAATGATTTAAAGGGGTCCTATTATGCTTTTTTCACTTTTTTAATTTTAGTCAGTGTGTAGTGTGTATGTTTGGGCATAAAAAAGATCTAGAAAGTTACAAATCTCAAAGTCCACTCCAAAGGGAGATATTTCGTTTTTAAAAAAATCCCTTTTCAAGAACTACAACGAATGGCTCGTTTGGACTACAGCGTTTGTTTTCCGGGCTTTGTGATATCACAAAGCGGCCCATTAGAATATCATTAAAAATAATTCCCGCCTACAGAAATTCGAATGGTTGGGGGGTGGGGAGGGGCGAGGTTGTGGTTAGAACGCTTGGTTGAGTGAGTGCATCAGACGAGATGACGAAGAAGAAGTGCTGCTGCAGAGTTAGTGCATCAGAGAAAACGAAGAAGAAGAGTTGCTGTGCTGTAGCGTCAAATTTTCGGCATGTCTAGAAGAATTCTTACAAGTAAAACACGACGTAGCTGGGCGCCGCGGACAGACGCCGAACGGCGCCGCCGGTGTGCCTACACTCATAGAAAATAATGTATTTGAATTTTAAAGACGTGGCGCGATGCGACGCTGCAGTTCTCGTCCGGTGTGCGACCGCCTGAAACGCTGTTTTTTTTTCA
>NW_015551075.1:1584465-1602795 GCF_001515605.1 Sinocyclocheilus anshuiensis | reverse complement strand
TTGCCAATCACAACGCACTGGGACGGCTAACCAATCACAACACATTTTGTTTTTTGGAAGGCGGACCGTCATCAAAGCCGGAACTAATTGAGCCGTTTGTGCCAGGCTGGAGAGAAAGGTATTTTAATAATGTAAATTATGTGAAAAATAATGTGTTTTTCGAACCACCAAGCATGAGAGCATGTTCTAGTACACCCCCAAAACAAAATTAAGACTTTGTAAAAGAGCATAATAGGACCCCTTTAAAATAACAGAAATAAACAAACTGTCAACTTTATAAAAAATTGTACATTATTCAGTCTGTCTGAAACGTTCCCTTTGAAGAGATGAGATCTACTTACAAAAGAGTATAAAATCATCATTAAAATGAACTGATCAGACCTACAGGAACCTGAATATCTGAATCATCCACCAAATTATAATTTCCAATTCAACTGTTAATTAGTCAGTGAAGAAAGATAAAAGACTTAGCATTAAGATGAAAAACATCCACAACTCATTAGCACTAATCGAGTCGGAAACGATACGCCGATTTCAATAGTTGTATATTTTGAACGCTCTATAGAAAATGTAAAAATCTATTATTTATCATACATACAGGTTGTGATTCAGTAGAGCAGCTGGTCCACAACAAATTGGTAAATAAATCCAATTTCCAATACAAAATCTAAAAGACCACATATTTTTTGGGAAATTCAAGAGTCAGTACAACACAGCTCAATATTTTTTATGCCTAATATTTGAAGTTAAAAAAAAATGTTTTCAGGCTTATATGTCAACCACCCAAATGCTTTTCCCCCGTGAAGTGTAGCCGTCACACAAGTGGGATTCGAATTACTAACGACTCGTTTCAGCTGTTCAGAGTCGATTCTTTATTTTGGGAGACAATAACTTTATTTATCGTGCACTTTCAGCTTTACAACTTTGCAGATAATTTACATTCACATACAGCTACATTACACACTGCATGAAAGGCAATATTGGAAATGGCATAATAGGGGCACTTTAAGCAGTATGTACTATATGCTTGTAAACTATATTATTGCCCAGCAATAAAAATGTACTATAGTACTATACACTGTATGTAAACTAAACTAAAAATGTAATCTAAACTAGCAATTAAAAGTTGTAAGATATTAGATCCTTTTCAAGATATTAAAAGTTGGATATATCACATGTAAATGTGATTATACTGTATGAAGATATTAAGATATTTTAAGCATTATCATTGTAATTTTCTGTAAAGCTGCTTTGAAATAATGTGTATTGTGAAAAGTGCTATACAAATCAATTTCATTATTTTACTTTATACTATATGATGTTTTATTAACAAGGTTCGGGAGGAGCACGATCAGATAATCAATCAGTCTGGCCCAGGTGGAGCTCGTCAGCTAATCACCTTAACAAGCACATACGTGTATATATACAGCCAACTTACCTCAGTTCCACGAAAGTTTTCCAGCATTCGGTTTTGCTCCTTTAGCCATTATATCACAGACTCAACTTTTTCCGTACGACGATGAGACCTGTACTGGGGATCTTTCGTATCCTCCGTCCCAATCTGCCAGCCCTAGGCTCACTCCTTTTCCGCCAGTCACCACCGCCGAGCTTCATCGCGGCCTCTGCTCGACCAGCCACACGCTTTCCACAACACCGAGGCTTTACCTCGCCTCCACCGGCGAGACTTCCAACTTCCCCGACATCCTCTCGGAGCCCTCCCTCTGGACAGCATGCCAAATATGCTACTAATTGCTTAATCACATTATATGTTAGTGTGAACTCGTGAAATTATGTTTTATTAACAAGGTTCGGGAGGAGCACGATCAGATAATCAATCAGTCTGGCCTAGGTGGAGCTTGTCAGCTAATCACCTTAACAAGCACATACGTGTGTATATATACAGCCAACTTACCTCAGTTCCACGAAAGTTTTCCAGCATCCCGCCTCCACCCCAACACCTCACTACTATTCTAATTTCCTCCCAGTCTTGGGATGGGGGGGGGGAGTTCTCTGGGTTCGGGCTTTAACCCGAGCTCGGAGCCCTCCCTCTGGACAGCACGCCAAATATGCTACTAATTGCTTAATCACATTATATGTTAGTGTGAACTCGTGAAATAGCAAATCTCAGCTGTGTGTTTGTTTCAGTAGTCACAAATATTATCGCCCAGCTCTTTATATAAAGTTGGATATATAAGTATATCCAACTTTATCCGCATACATACAGTATACTTGCATAGGGCAAATCTGAACTGCTTGATTGCTTGTATCGTCGCAAAATGTAACTATACTATTGTCCAGCTCTAATCTGCTAAATGTGACTATAAGTCATGAGAATATTAAGATATTGTAAACATCAAGATCATGATTTGCTGTAAAGCTGCTTTGAAACAATTGTGTATTGTGAAAAGTGCTATGTGAATAAATTTGAAAATTATTATTATTTTTATACTTTTAAAACAGTATGATAAAGATGCAATGTGCTTCCAGCTTTCCTGCTAAGCTTCCTTCACTTATGTTTTACTGTAAACGTGTCGCCTGTTCACTGAGGGATGAGACCAAATTATTGTTTGAGGTAAGCGACAGCATGGCACAGATGGCACCCATAGACATTAAGTCGAAAATAACCCACACTATTCCTTTAAGTATGTTGTGAACCACAGGCACATCTCCATTAATTAAGTGTGGTGTATTCTCACATACTGACCGACCCTTCGCTTGGCATGACCATTCGAACTCTGAAAGCATGGGAAGAAGAAAGCCTTCGCTCAAGACTGATGCTCCTCTTAGTATTCAGCTTCTAATCAATTGTAGTGCATTTGTCAGCCAAACAAAGAGCAGGCCGCATTTTTGATATTCAAGTCTCAGTTGCTGAGGAGTATCAATACTTGCGGGTTTTCTCCCACCCTTCCCCCTGTTCTCATGTGTGTGAGTGTGCACTCGGAGCGTGCAGAAGACCCTGTGTTCCTACTGTCCGTGAGTGCAAGCACTGAGGACCTGGGGTCAGAGGTCACAGAGTCCTATGGTGTGACATCATGAAAGAGCTCAAAGGTCACAAGGTCATGTGAGGGGAGGGGGAGACACAACAATGACATAGTGACATGGGATGGGCACAGAATTCCATCACACGACAGCAACCAACCCGAGTGAAATGATACGAGGAGATGGATCTGAGTTGATACGATTAACCTTCATGATTCTTTGCTTGAGATTAATTGAGTGAATTTGATTAAAATTAATTAGCATATTGCTGACGATGTTTTGCACTCAGAGCAAAAATATAAGAGAATAATAAATAAAAATATAAACATATCAGACAACTGTTGAGCATAGAGCTATTAAAGGAATGTGGTAGAATAGATCAAAGAATGACTTTAAAGAGAATCATAGATGGATGGATGGATAGGCAGAACGACAGAAAGACAGACAGAAAGGTAGACAGAAATATAGAACGATAGGTAGAGATAGAAGATCGAAGATAGAAATCTTGGACACTTCAGTGTGCGTGCACGCAACAGGAAGTAAGTGTGCAAGACAGGTCTTAAAAATGCACTAAGTGCAGTGCCCTTAAGGCACACTAAATTATCTCCGAAGCGGTATTCAAGGCTAAGCGTATCCCATCATGCATCATGTTCTGGAAATAAAACGTGAGACTTTCTGCCGAGATCTCGCGAGATGTTGCAGAAAACTTTCCAGTGTAAATTAAATATTAATAATAATTAGATATTACATAATCATTTGGTAGTAAAACAAAGTGTTTTTTATTGGTGCAAAGATGAGTATGTGTATTTTGAACAACATTTGCAACTGCTTTTTTATCACTAGATACAATTAGATAAAAAAAACAATGACGGAAGGACGGACGGACGGACGGACGGACGGACGGACGGATAGATAGATAGATAGATAGATAGATCCGTTTCTGATAGATAAGATCAATCTGTCCTACTTTTTAGACTTGACTTGATTTGGTAATTTTACTGAAGTGAGAATAACATTATTGCACTCACTTGACCGATTACTCTCTCGAACAGATTCATTCCAGTGTGCTTCAGGCTCTTTATTTTTTAGATGTGTATGAAGAGCAATACTGCATATGAATCATATAAACACAAAACCACTTAAACTGAGAACAGAAACTCATCGACTCGCTCATTGAGACATTAATGGATGTCACTTGACTTTGGTGAATTTTTTAGTCTGATTAAAAAAAAAAGAAAACACGTCTTTGATTCTGAGAGCCAGAGATAACAGCCTGCGATTCATGACTAATTGCTGGTAATTAAAAAAAACTTACATTTTCCCACTTCCAGTGATGGGAGTGAAATGACTGTAGTGGAATCCGTAGAAAAGCAGAAATTATATTCCATTATTGAAATACGGAAATCTCTTTCTGCATAATGAGCTGCAATAATGGATTGTTTTTCTCAAATTTAAAACAGAGGTTGTCAAATCTGCAAGGATTCATAAATGTTTCTATGAATTCTATGGGACTAAGCAGTAGGAAAAATTTTCTGTTTTTATTCTATGATGGAAAAAGTGAATACTGTTTTTCACAAAGACGAATCAAAATACCTGCTACCTTTTCATCTTGAATATGCTTTTATCTGTACAAACCTGTCAAAAGTGCAACATTTATTACAAAATGTTGGTATTCATATATTTAAAAAAATGCACAAAAAAATAAATTACAAGAAAAACGGCAAGGACATTTTTGTCGAAAGTGCAATTAGTTCATGTGACTATCATGTTTGTTTTGTTATTTATGAGCATTTAAAGGAATGGTTCACCCAAAAAATAAACTTTTTGTCACCAGTTACTCACCCTCATGTTGTTTCGACTTCATATTTTCTTTCTTCTGTGAAACACAAAAGGAGATGTTAGGAAGAATTTCCAAGACTCTGTTTTCCAAACTACAGCATTGCATGTAATTTTTACAGGTAAGCTATTTAACAAGATCATCAAAAGTAGAAATTAATGCTCTTAATTCACTATAATCATTATCCACTGATAATCTTCACCTCTGACAGAGCTTTGCTCTTGTATTCAGTTGAAAAACAGTGCTTTTAATTGTGATGAGTGATTAGAGACTTCAGTTTCAGTCTGATCCTAATGCAAAGTAAATGCATGACTTCCGAAGACTTGATTATATCGCATGAGTTGTATGGACACTTTGTGGTGTTTTTTGGAGCTCTTAAGTATAGACCACGATCCACTTCATCACCACTGTATGTGAAACAGAAGCTCTTGACATTTTTCAAAACATCTCCTTTTGTGTTTCACAGAATAACAATAAAACATAATAATAATGATACCAATTTAGAACAACATGAGAATGAGTAAATGACAGAAATATTCATTTTCAGGTAAAGCATTCCTTTAGTTCACATTATTAATAATTTCAAGACACTATACAAAATGTCAAGTGAGACATAATTTTCCCTAATCAAGAATGCTGTTGCCCAGTGTTAAGTCTGGGCTGACAGTCAGACTGTCTTTGTCTCTTTAAATAAATGGTAAGAAATGAGAGCGAGCGAGACACTCATCCGCTCCATCTGTGTGGCGTCTAGCGCCTACATATGACACATGCCATCATTCTATCAGTGACTCATCAGCCTCACAGGAAAAGCACTTTAACATCCACCATGCTTTCACTCCACTGACACTGTCTCAAACTCTTTTTTCTTTCTTATGGAGTTGTTGCATAACCCATTTTTGCATTTATTTATTTTTTACATTTTCAATCAACAAAGAGAGGGCTTTACCAACAGAAAAAAAAATATATGTGCATTCAGTGTAACGAGTCACATGATTTCACATAACACACCTGGATCATTCCTGCTCATTCTGAATTTGGTCAATTCAACAATGAATATGCTTATGCTTAAAATGAATAAAATATATAAGGGTAAACCAGACTCTGGTTAAGCTCAAGCACTTAAATGTTTGTATTAAATCATGATTTTTTTACACAATGACAAGAAAATGAACTGGATGGTACTAAGAGATACATTTTGTCATTGTTTAACGAGCAACTGAGAGGAAATATTACATGAGCATGTCAACTTGATGTTCATTCGGATGTTTTTTGAAATTTTGATATTATCAGACCAACATTCAAATCGATTTTAAAGTCAGACAAACAAACTAATACCACAAAACATCACAGAAAGCCACCATCAAATCCATTGCTAATACTTGTTTTTGCTGTTCTTTTCAAAATAAAATTGTCACTTCCTGGAGGATGATGTCATTAAAGAACTGGCTTTTGTTAGTTAAAGAGACGAAAGGGATAGAGACAACATGATGGAAAGTGATATTGAAGACATATAAAATTATTACCAATAATAAAATTAAATTAAATAAATCAATCAATGAATAAATAAATAAGTTAAAATATTACAATTCAACATGGGAAAAAGTAACACCTGGAATATTTCTTAATGAACTGATAATTGTTCATGTAAGCACCTTGAAACTAGATAAAAATTAAATCACTTGCTCAAATATGATGTCTATATTTGAAATACATTAAGACATAAATGGAGACATAAAAATAAACAACTTTTGATATGTTTTTGCTACATTATTAACTGCTTAAATCTATGTAACCTGCCTCAGCTTTCTAAATTTTTAATTAATTTATTTTACTTTTGATTGTACTTATGTATGTAAGCTTGAATATACAGAATTGCCAATGAGATTTGAGAGCAATGGATGAGGGGAAGATTATTTGTATGATAACTTAAATGTGTTCTTTCCACTTTCGTATGAATTTAACAAAATAAAACTTCTACTAAAAAAATAGTGATTTTTCGCACTCCTGAGATTCTAAAGATACATCAATATTGCGTCCTGCCAAAAAGCCTGCTGGCCTTTCATTCAGCACACACAGATCAGGATTGACCTTTTGTTTGGACGGTTTTGAACAGACACGCTGCTTTTACAGTGAAACCGGAGTGTGCTCACAAAGTTTCTCCTCAAGGTGAAACTGCAAATTGCATCTCTAGAAGAACAGGTTGGAAGTGGATGGTGATGACTACAATACAAGGGTGTAATTTCACAGGCACAGTGCATGCAGAAGTGTGTGTGTATTTATATATGCGTCTCAGTCACTGAAGCAGTGGGTGTGTGTGTGTTATATCTCTAAATATGCATCCAGACAGCACATATGCGTCATCTTCTGTGCCAAATGACCATCGCCGTCTCTTGCAGACTGTGACGTTCATGAGTAATACCAGTTTTAAGGATAAAATTACAGTAAATCTGAAAAGGTCACAGTGACCATGAAATCAAAATGGACTACTGTGTTTCCTCATGGACATTTCTGATCTGCTTCGTCTTTGTAACTGCTCATCACAATACAACAACTTGCTTTGCCTCTAAAAATACTTTTAGAGGCAAAGCAATCTTTGCCTCTATGTTGTAGAGGCCATCCTACAACATGCCCTCTAGATCCAATCCCCTCGCACCTCCTCCAAGCAATCTCTCCTACACTTTTACAACCACTCACAAATATCATCAACACATCTCTCCTCACAGGCACCTTCCCCACTGCATTCAGGCAGGCTCGGGTAACCCCACTGCTCAAAAAACCTACATTAAACACTTCTCTCTCTCTTTATTTATTCCTTCTCTTTCTAGCTTGTACTTATTTGAACAATGTCTAGAAACTTGGTATTACAAGCACTTCCTGTATCGGTTTGCCTCTTTAAGAAGAATCGCTTTATGTATCTCCAAATTGTAAGTCGCTTTGGATAAAAGCGTCTGCAAAATGACTAAATGTAAATGTAAATGTACTTTCCTTCTCAGCTGTTGTCACCAAGTCTTCTTATATTTAAAACGCTTTCCTCCAATCACCTGTCATTTAGAGATCACTTACATGACCCCAATTATTTTCCAATGGATAAAATTAACAAAATCATACCTTTTTGTCAAGTCAAGTCAAGTCACCTTTATTTATATAGCGCTTTTAACAATACAGATTGTGTCAAAGCAACTGAACAGCATTAATTAGGAAAATAGTGTGTCAATAATGCAAAATGACAATAGTAAACACTCATTTTTCAGTTAAAGACAGTTCATCATTCAATTCAGTGATGTCATCATCCAGCTCAGTTCAGTTTAAATAGTATCTTTGCAATCATTTGCAATCAAGTCAACGATATCGCTGGAAATGAAGTGTCCCCAACTAAGCAAGCCAGAGGCGACAGTGGCAAGGAACCAAAACTCCATCGGTGACAGAATGGAGAAAAAACCTTGGGAGAAACCAGGCTCAGTCGGGGGGCCAGTTCTCCTCTGACCAGACGAAACCAGCAGTTCAATTCCAGGCTGCAGCAATGTCACATTACTTTTTGTCCCCCCATTAAACCTGTAATACATAAGTTTTGCCTCTTTGTCACCATCTCTGTTTGAAACCTGCAACTGCAGTTATTTACGGAATTATCTTCTTTACGTGGTTTGTGCATCGGCACGGCTGTCACAGTTATGGACTTTTGTGTTTCCTTCTGTTTCTGTTTCCCTGTCTAACTTCCGTTGACCTAGCTTCCCCTTGATTACTTTAGTTAGTTCACCTGCATCTTGTCATTAGACTCATTTGCCTGTGTATTTAAGTTCCTTTCTGTTCAGTTTCAGTTTGTCGGGTCTCGTTAACGTCTACGTGTGTCACCAGCCTTCCTATATATGGATTTACCTATTTGTGGAATTATTAAAGACTGTTATTAAAGACGTCATCTTCATCTCCATGCCTGTTCTCTCCGACACAGTACTGTGACAACGGCTCCTCAGCGTGGATGAATCTAATGTTTTGTGGTGTATGTGTGGGCTGTCAGTCAACACACCAGTGTGGATATTCACTGTACTTCAGAATTACAGATACTACGTCTTGGAAGTATGTCCAAAATAAGAAATTTCACCCGAAAATGTCATCTGAACAAGCAAGTAACATGTCTGCCATTTTTGTTCTGACCAACTGGAAAAAAAAAAAGTTTTACAATAAACCGCGCTACCAATGGTGATTAAATCTAAAGATCACAAAGTTAGCTCAGATTAGTGGTCGACCGATATATCGCCGCGGCCGATATATCGGCCGATTTTTGGAATTTTTAAAATATCGGCATTAGCTGACAAGTCTTTTCATTTGTCCGATGTTTTTCTAAATGGATTATGACACCATATCGTGCATTTATGCTTCCTCTTTAAGACAAGCCACTCAGATGTGAAGCCAGCACCTGACAGACAGTAAAATGACCAATCGTCATTCACTTTCTAACGTGACGCTACGTTGTGTTACATACAATAACACTCCGGCGTGCGGCAAAGTCTTATTCAAACATACAGTGAGACATGAGATCCACAGTCCAGCTGTAGCTCTGGTGGGAGACACAGATGTGATATAAACGAATTGAAACAAAAATCAAACCATGTTTACCTCACAAACAATCGAAAATCCGGTGACTGGCTCTTCCTTAGATATGCGTGTTGTTCACAGGTACTTTTAAACAACACTTTCTCTTCACTTTCTAACGTGACACTACGTTGTGTTACATAGAATAACACTACGGCGTGGAGCAAAGTCTTATTCAAACGTACCGTCAGACATCAGATCCGCAGTTCAGCGGCAGCTCCAGTGGGAGACACAGACGTGATTAAACGAATTCAAACAAAAATTAAATCGTGTTTACCTCACAAACAATCGAAAATCCCGCGACTGGCTCTTCCTTTTTACAATGAAACAGACAAGCAAAACAAAACAGATCAGAGACATAAATCTTTATTACTGACTAACTATCCCATACTATAATTAAAACAACCTGTTGCTCTGTAAACTAACTATATATGTATATATTTCTGCATGTCTCTCATTTACTGTAATTACATGTATTATATCGGCCTCATATAGGCCAGATTGATTTTTCAATATCGGCATCAGCCTTATCATTTAAATCACATATCGGTCGACCACTAGCTCAGATCACGTCAAACGGTGCAAATGATTATTGTCATACTATGTTCTCAAATTGTTAATGTCAACAACATCAACATTGCATGAATACATGTATTTAATGTGTAATTAGCGCTATCTGTAGATTTCAATTTCTGTACAGTCTAATCTCTAATTGTCATACCATTCGAATTTCATCTAAATAAATTGTTCTTTTAACCACAAAAAAAAAAAATATATATATTTAAAGTTCCTTAGAACTCGTTCTAAAATGTCAAGTTTAATGATTCCAGCTGCTGTAAGAAGAGGCTATAAATGATCCGCCAGCTGCAGCATCCACACACGTGATAGAGCCTACTAGCTGGGACTCCTTTATGTATACAGATGTGATGTAATGACGCAAAGACGAACTAGAAATTAGAAAACTTTATTTATAAGCTTACTGTTGTGAATCAGGCTAAAGGAAGGAGATAGTTTTGAACACTGTTCGTTTATGTACTTGCTCAGTAATTAATTTGGATAATTTCTAACCAAAGAAAGTAATGCAGCTTTAAATATTCTGGTTCAATTGGAAATAAATCAGATTAGGGAAGTACAATGGGTTATGAAAAGTGTAGTAGATTTGTCTGTGCCAGTGGTTCTCAACCCGCTTTGACTCAAGGCTCACATATACAATAGGCTGAGATATTTTCTACAGTATTTCTGCTGTATTTATGACAAAGCTTCCTTGTTTTCAAACCTTTTTATTAACAGAAACTGGGAGTATCTTTATATAATATTACATTAACTAACCATGATACTATAGTTCATAGCTTAGGAGACTATAGAGTTATGCTTCAGTGCATCAGCTTTATCTCAGATGTTTGTCCTAAAATTATTAGGAATGAAAATAGCAACAAATGAGTCAGTAGTCAGTAAGGGTTGCAGACTTTGGCCAACCTGAGTGCAGAGAGACATTATTCTCACTAGTCCCTTCTGAAGATCTAGAGGAGATATGTGTTAGATTACTGAGAAGCAGCAGAATTCTCATTTTATCTCGCTGCTTTCAAGGAGAAACAATTGAGACATTACAGAGACCACATTTGTGATTCTTATTTCCTACTGGATTGTTAACCGAATGTGTTTCTTCAAGTGCACCGCCATGCATTTAAATGATTCAGTTGCCCTTGTGCGTCAGCGTTAGTGCGGATAAAGCTCTCATCCTCTCATACAGACGGGCTCCAGCTCTATGTTTTAACCTTTCTGTGTGTGTCTGTATCAGAGACAGCGCGAAAGAGAGATGGAGAAAGCTTCCAGCCTCATTTCACAGCCCACGCAAATAGACACGCTAACCCTTCCTTTCAAACGCGACCCTCTTCAGTTCAACCTGTCCGATTCCTACGTACACGTCCCGTGAATGATCCTGCACACTACTTGTTGATCTACAAAGATGACAGGAGAGGAAATTATTGCATGTCGATGGCAGAGCCTGCGGGGACTTATATTGAGATGTAATATTCGTTTTATAATTAGCATGCAGAGGACATGTAGATTTCAGCAGATGCTGGTTAGTACTGACCTATTTTATGTGGAATTGGGGCAGACACACACACACACACATACAACTGGCTATACTTGGTCACAGGTGCCATGCGGCCTGTTCTGAGCTCAGCAATGTAATGTGCTGAATATTGCTTACACTAATGATGGATGAATCTAGCATGAAACATACACAAACAAAACACTGATTAGATAACATGAACGCAGTCACACATATGTCACATGATGTGGGTTAAATTGGGTTTGTGGAGGCTGTGATTCTGTGCTGTAGGCAAAATATGACGTGACCTTGTACATGCTACCTGTCAAGTGTATTACAAATAGCTGTTTCTGGCATTTTTGGATTATTTGTTTTTTTCTGTATTGCACTGATTTACTATTATTTGCAATTTCAGACTGTCTGATTATTTATTTATTTAATATTATTTATTGAGAATATTTTTCTATATGCAGTGATTAACTGACAATTTTTGGCAATTTCAGGATTGTTTGTTTATTTGTCAGTTTCCGACCATTTTCTATGACTATTATTGCCATTTTAAGATTATTATATTTGATTATTTATAAAATTCAAACTTTTTTATATTGCAGTGATTAACTGACTATTATTGGCATTATTAGATTATTATTAGACAATTTTGGATTCCTATATTATTTATTAATTTCAGACTATTTTTCAATATTGCCGTTATTTACTTTGACAATTAGTGGCATTTTACGATAATTTGACTGCTTATTAATTCCAGAGCATTTTTTCTATATTTCACTGATTAACTTTGATGATTATTGTCAATTTTTATATTATTTGATTATTTTTTTATATTTCAGATCATTTTACTGTAATGCAGCGATTAACTTAGACTATTATTGGTAATTTTGGATTATTTGATTTATTATTAATTTCGATCTTCAGGCAGTCTTTCTATTTCAAACTGATTAACTTGAAATATTATTGGCAATTACAAGATTATATTCAAGTATTTATTCATTTTTGACAATCTTTGTATATAGTACTGATTTTTTACAATAAAGTTGCATTTGCTAAAATCAATTAAATATATACAGGTGCATCTCAATAAATTAGAATGTCGTTTATTGGTCTTATGAAGGATTCTAATTTGTTGAGATAGTGAATTGGTGGGTTTTTGTTAAATGTGAGCCAAAATCATCACAATTAAAAGAACCAAAGACTTAAACTACTTCAGTCTGTGTGCACTGAATTTATTTAATACATGAGTTTCACAATTTGAGTTGAATTACTGACATAAATGAACTTTTCCACGACATTCTAATTTATTGAGATGCACCTGTAGTTCAGTCATGAAACTCTAGATGGCACATTCTGACGGGTGTTAACGTAACCGCTGATATTCAGAGAGTTAAACGACTTGGCACAAGCTGATTGGTTCATGCTGCATATGCAGCCAATGAGCTTACTGCCTTGCATTTATATGGCTGGCTAGCATTCACTTGAGATTCCTGCAGCGCGCTTTCAGAGTTCTCTGAAACCCTCCACCTTCCCCAGCTCCAACTGTATAGATCTGCTACGGGGTTATTTTATATGCTATTTGTGCAGCAGCAGCATGTCTTAAATACTCACGGCACCGTATCGCCATATGCATTGGCAGTAGCAAGTTCCTGTACTTGCTTGCAGCAGCAGCAATAATCTACAACTACAGTAATAACGAATAGCAGCAGCAATTCAGCAGCAGCGTAGCAGATCTGTTCCACCAAGACCAAATGCATTAACATTGTCATATCCATCACCATGCTAAAATGTTCCGAGAGTTGTCATGATTGAACTACATTGTTAACATGAACAACAATTGAACAATACTTCTACAGCATTTATTAATCTTTAAATTTACTAACACATTTAAAAAAAACTGTTAATGCATCATGGACTAACATGAACAAGTTATGAGCAACTGTATTTTTATAACTAATATTAATAAATGCTGTATATATCGCTGATTGTTAGTTCATTTTAGCTAATGCATTAACTAATGTTAACGAATGGGACTATTGTAAAGTATTACCATATAATTCTAAGCTTTGTCTCTGATTTTCCATAATAAACCTGATATTTGAAATCACGTTGCCTTTGTCCTGATCATGAAGTACTCAGTGTGCAGTGCCTGAAATGCTGCTGTAAGGCGAGTGGTGATTCTGCGGTATCGCACATGTTTAGCCTTGAGCGCTGGGAATACAGTGCCACAGAGCAGGCAAGCTGGTGACTAGAGCACGGCAGATGGAGCAGACACAAAGAACGAGAGAGGGACGAGGTGTGAGGCTATGCTAATGTCTGAACAGCAGACAAGCCAGTGGCAGGGTGGAGCCAAGACTAACACCAGGCAAATTGGATAACGCCACCATTTTGGCTCTGGACCAGGTAATGCAGTATGGGTGCTGTGAAACAGAGGGACCAATGACAAATGCGCTGTAGAAGTGTGCAGTTGTTAGCTAAAAGAGCTACATCTACCTGATCTGACCCCTAAAATTACTTTCATTGATGCAACCTAATGTAGTCATAATACATTAGGAGGTTACCTGAGAGAAATATTGTATTGCAGACAAATGCATGCATTTATAAATAATTGAATGCACAGATGAATAAATTAATGAGTTAGTGGGAGTCTGAATGAATTGGAGGTAGACAGTCTACAGGGGTCCATGAGGAGTTCATGCTTTCATTCTCATCTCTGGTGTGTGTTCAGGGGGGAAATGGCTGAGGGAGGGTTTGATGTCTCAGACTGTGCGTGAGCAGCATGATTACTTGTAGCTGACTGCTGTGTGTGCAGAAGACTCATTCACACACATGCCCTGCAGATATTTGAGCCTAATGGAATCTGAATACAACATTCAACATAAATATATACATATGCAGACACACACACGCACGTCTTTGGAAAAAGAAGACTCTTTTGCTCACCAAGGCAGCATTTATTTAATCAAAAATACAGTAAAAACAGAAATATTGTGAAATGGTATTATTATTTACAATAACTGTTTTCTATTTTAATCCATTCTAAAATGTAATTTATTCCTGTGATCGAAGCCTAGAATGTCACTGTAACCCCTTCAGAAAATATCTGCATGATGCCCTGTGTGTGTGTTAAGCCTGTGGAGGTGAACCCAGAAGGTGTCTGGATCCGCACTGCATCCAACCTGCTCCCGCTGTTCTCTCTCTTTCCCATTCACTCGTTTCCACACTCATTTGCAGCTCATCCTGCCTCTCGCCCCCCTGCGTTTCTCCTTCTGACCTCTACCGTTCTACATGCAGGTGTCTGGTTGGCAGAAAGCATCTATGATGGGGCACAAGTGTGCAGGGGTTGCCTCTGTCATTGCTTTGATTAAATTCAGCCTACTTGCTCCACCTGTTCGCCCACCTGTCAGCTTCTCTCATGACTGTGCCATCTCATGCATTACCGTCACTGCACCTCTAAAAGAGCCCTAATGCGGAGTGACAACACCAGCCTCACCTTGAAAGAGCAGCTCTTGGGTTCTCTATGTATAATGCATCATAAAGATAAATGTTTGGGAATCAAGAATAATAATAAAAAAGCTTTTTATTAATTGAAAAAAGACTGAGGCCTGAACCTGAGTTATCAGTTTATGTGCAGTGAACGCTCAAGATTCCTGACTGAAGCATAAATTAAGACCTTTTCCTCTGCATTGTGATGTACATCCAAATGAAAGAGATTATATGAAAAAAGCCCACCTTGCACTCAAAAATGGACACAGGTCTAAATGCGAGCTTGCAGTCGAATGTAATAAAGGACTGGAGTTTAAGCGGAACAAATGACTGGAGAAGTCTAGCATACGTCACCAGAGAGAAGTCTGTGCTAAATATGAAAAAATACTTTGACAAACACTCAAACCTCATGCAACAGTTTTCCAGTTCTTCAGAAATTTTTTTAAATGCAGATGTAATTATTATAATTTTTTTAGCTGCACACCCTCAGAAATCAACTACTGCCTTAATCAATATAACATAAGTCCATCCATGTACATATTACTTCATTTTTCTTCATAATCGATAATTGATTTTATATTACATGCATATTTATTAATTCATTCATTCCTTAGCACCTCTTTTTAATGTTATATTATATATTTTCTGTCTTGTTTTGTGTATAAGGCTTTGGCCATTTAATTTGTCACAAAATTTCAAATAAAAATGATGAAGACAATTTTTTAAACATGCAGGCATGAACCATTTACAATAAGATTAATAATATGCATTTAGGAAATAGATTGGGTGAATTTTCATTTTATTCTGAAAAAAAGTATTGTTCTTAAGATAAAAGCTATCTCTTCCATCATAGTCTAAATTGTTGTCCAAAGTAGATGCAACTACTTTTGTTGATGGAACAAAAATAAACAAAGTAACGGAAAACATTACTAATGCTAGATTATTGCTTCAATAACTGTAGTTACAATTATTTATGAAAAATATAACTAATTATAATATATAATTTAAAGCACTTTGAAAAGCTTAATGATGCATTATACACTACAGTTCAAAAGTTTGACATTTTTATTTTTATTCCACCATGATGCATTAAATTGTTCAAAAAAGACAGTAAATACATTTATGTTACAAAAAATATATTCTGCTGTTCTTTTGAACTTTCCATTCATCAAAGAATCCTGAAAAATAATATATTATGATTTTCACAAAAATACGAAGCAGCAGTTTTCAACTTTGCTAATAATAAAAAAAAATGTTTCTTGAGCAATAAATCAACATATTAGAATGATTTCTGAATGATCATGTGACACTGACGACTGCAGTAATGATGCTGAAAATTCAGCTTTGATCAGAAATAAATTACATTTTAAAATAGATTCACATAGAAAACTGTTATTTTAAATTATAATACTATTTCACAATATTACTGTTTTTACTGTAGGTCTGATCGAATAAATGCAGCTTATGAGTGATATACAGCCAGCCTTCATTGCAAGAGCAATCATTGTGCTTAAAATACAACACAAGTCTACAGCAATTGCTCTTTTATGTTTTACTGTTACGTTGCACTGTTTGCATGTTTTAAGCTGTACAAAAGGCGACTTTAGAGCAGGTAATTAAATAGTGTGTGGTCACTGAGTGTGGGCCTTCTCTTTGACTGAACAAAAGTATAACAGAATGAGTGCCGCATTGCACTGATCTTCTGAGGACCTTCTCTTATCTTTATACACAGAAAACATGCCTTCACTTTTGAAACAGTGGGGAAAGACAATTTGGCATGAAAAACATAGAAAGACTCTAGACGCTCCTTGCTGCCAAGTGCAATCCCTCAGGCCGAGGACGTCCCACTGTTCAGAGCTCAAGAGAGGAAATACAGGCGCATAAACAACACACACACAGACGCAGCTATACACAAATATAGCCAACCGCTCAAATTCAGTCATGCATACATCAGTGTTTTTGTGCCATCTACAGTGTTCTTTACCTCACACACCCTCATATTTAAAGCTTGTTTGCATGCTGATTCATCCACCCTCAGTCTAGCATGTTGGCGAATCATATTTTACATATACAAAACAATTGCACAGTCTGCATTCACACCTGGCATCAGTGACAACATCTCACTTATTTATAACTCTCAAAGCGGCCTTTCACTCTCATCCACATGATTCAAATGTCAAATAAACGCTTGATCGGGAGAAAGTGTCATCTTTCATGAGAGACAGTTGTTTTTAGCGGAGTTCGCATATGGACCATCCGACCCGTTTTGAAAAGAAATATTCCTTCATATTCATAATTGATATGTCTGAAAGTCGAGCGCGGCAACCATAACATTCCTTAATGGATGTTTTCCATTATTCTTTGACAGACGGAATCCTCCTTAACACGTTTAACAGATTAAATAAGCAAAAACTACAAGAAGTGAATGCTTGTGGAGGGTTTAACGTTTCATGAAATATCCACCACATGCTGGATGGAAACTGTCAGAGTGATGTGTCATGGTTAAGCATTGAAAGATCAGTTCAGATGGAAAGAAAACGCTCTTATATCTGCTATACGACTGTCTCTTATAATATAATTGCTGCTTGCACAATGGTTTTGTTTAACAAAGCGATATGTGTGTAACAACAGGTTTGCAATGAGACACATCATAATTATATATCACAAGTTTCGCAACTATATATATATCATTGCAACTGCGTAAAGCATCGAATGCCTGCAATTAGATACATTTCAGACAGAGATAATGAAAGACTATAAAAACACGTGTGTAGTTGTACAAGAATAAATGGAAATGATGGCAGCATTTTCTAATTTCCAGCATTGGCATTTTGGCTACAAGCTATGAAATAAAAAATATAATGCTTGAGGTATGAAACCAATCCAACTATCATTCAACACGACATAGCATTTAAGTCAATATATCATCATCAATCATTTGAATTGTATGATGACTTGGCTGTCTATAACATGTTATCTCACACACAGAAGTTGAGTGTGTGTTTTATTCATCATTATTGATTTGTGTCGCATCACTTTGATTTCACTAAGTGTATCTGTGATAAAAAGCATTGTCAATTGGAGTGTACATTTATTCAAGAAGGAAAAACAACAAGTGGGTCTGGAAGATATTCTGGTCGAAGACTAATAAATATTTGAAAGCATGCTCAAGTAAAAGAGACTGTTAATGCTTTGAGCTACTCGATACAGACACAACAGCACCTAAATATCATTACGTTGTCACAGATTTTCAGATTGTTATTTTCATCCACAGCAAACACTGATTGACAATGGCACAAATTTATGGTGGCCATACCTGCAATCAACTTAAACACACACATTTATTTGTTTACCTGACTGCAGTAAATCTGGGGGA
>NW_015551075.1:1573288-1582842 GCF_001515605.1 Sinocyclocheilus anshuiensis | reverse complement strand
AATATATATATATATATATATATATATATATATATTTATAAAAGATTAAGATGAAGCACTAAAATAACTACAACTGAAACAGTAATTAAACAGCAAACAGTAATATTTAAAAAGAACAAAAGTACAAGTAAAATGAAAATAAAAGTAAAATTACAAAAAAATTAATTACAATTCAAATTAAAACTGAAAATCTAAAATATAATAATAATTAATTAAATAGAAATAATAATTAAAATATACGATTTAATAAAAAACTATAGAATATAAAATAATACTAAAATAACACTGGTGGGCTATTAAAAAAAAATGATAATCACACTTGAGCTACAATACTCATCATGCTCACAAATACTAACAATACTTGCACACCTTAAATATACCACTATTTCTACAGATATGGGACATGTTTTCAAGTTTATTTGTCCTAAATCAATTAGAAATGGTCCTATATCTTATACTTTTAGGAAAAGGAAAATTAACTCTTGTATTTGAAAGAAATGCTATACTTACGGAAGTCACGTTAAAATGTCCTGTACCTAATTTATTGCAAAACATGAAAATAATTTAAATTTATATTCATTCCATTATAGAATTGTTTTCTTTTATATTGCTGTGCTGCCAATTCCTGCCCCTAAAAGACAGATAAATAAGCTAAGAGAAAGACTACAAGAAGAGTTCTGTAGACAGAATTGCTGCAGCTTAACTCCTTATATCCTCACATAACCAACAATGTGAACAGAAGACAGATGTGTATGGAGCCTTTGATTTATATGGATTATGCGTTTAGCTCGATTGGTGGTCATATCATTTTCCACTATGCCGCATGTTTAGATGTTGATCTCATTCTTTTAATGTGCTGCCAGACAGTACGCTTTCATCCGAATGTTTATCCTGGAATCGCCTTTGTATGCAGTTCAAATGAGGTGGAATTAGAAATGCATATCGCATTGCCAGCAAAATATGTTTCTTTAGAATATTCTCTTTCAGTGAGTCATAACGCAAGCATTCGCATCTTCCCCTTAAAACAAGAGCGAAGAAGGAGAGCGCAGGATAACCTTGTTCCTTGGATGATTCAGCCCAAGTCTCTGAATTTGACAACAAACAAAACAATGCAGCTGGAACCTTTCCTCATATGGCTGGCCTTTATCATGTAAAAGGGGTCACATCATACTTTCTTCTCCACTGAGGGCCACTTACGATAAAGTTTTCATGATCATTTTCCACCCTGATGATCATCTTTCACACCACACATGCAGTGTAAGTGCAACATCTGTGAACAAAACTGCAGCTCTATACAGAAAAGAAAGTGATCTTTTGTTTAAATTACTACATGAGGTATTTGATAACTTGCAAAAAATACAAAGAACTCTTTAAACTCTAATTTACATGAGGAGATGGATTATATTTACATCTAAATGTTAATGCATACAGAACTGAACTCAAATCTTCAAGTGTAGCTATGCTGGATTCACTGCTTTTTGTCTGCCTTTTGCACAAGGTTACAGTATGTTTTTATTATACATCATGCTCTTTTAATAAAAAAAAATACATAAATAAAAAATAATTTTAATTGCTCATGATTCCATGGTTTTAAAAATTCCTTTGAAAGAAGCAACCTAAATCTGATTCTGTAGAGAGCTTCACTCAGGCTGCACAGGGAACGGAGGTTTGCCCTTGAAGTCTGGGGCATCCGGTGCTATCACTGGGGAAAGTATAGGCTAAAGGCTGGATTGGGCATGGGGAAGTAGGATCATGTCACGGTGTGATGGATGTTCCGTGGTCCAAAGGAAGACGTGTTAAAAGTAACAGCAACCAGCATGGAACAGCAATTGGGTTTGTACTACAAAATGGTTTAAAGGGGTCATATGACGTTGCTAAAAAGGCGGCGGGCTTGAGTGAGCGGAGGCCGGCGGGCTTGAGAACGGCGCTGCCGGTGGATTTGACGAAGGAGCGTCTGGCGGGCTTGCGGCAACCACATGTGACGACCCCGGGCTGGACTCCGCTTCGTCCACGGTGAAAGCCGTTCCGGCGATCCACAGCGCGAAGTTGATGTATTTCCTCTGCAACCAGCACGGATCAGCTCTAGGCATGACAAAGCGGATATGGTCCTCTTATGGAAGGCCAAACAAAGTAGTTTCGCTTTCACAACGAATCACACAGCGCCTTCACGACACGGCGGCAGCAACAATACTACAGCGAGAATAAAAGTTACGACTCTTAACTTTTATAAAGAATATCTCTTTGGATTTGAGACTTTAGTCTTTGCAACTTTAAAGATCTTCTTTATGCACCAAGAGCTTGTAACACTCCAAAGAGAAAGGGCAAATTGAAATTGCATCATATGACCCCTTTAAAGAAGACAAACAAGTTGAGTTTGACTTGAGTTTACAAGTCATTTTTAGGAGGGGGGTGATCCTTTTTCCAACTCAGTGATTCTGTTTTTTTATTATTTTTTTTTTTTCCTGATATGTTGGTGTTATATCTTTCACTTGGATGTTATAAGTTGCACTGAATAAATACAGCTGGATAAAACAAAAACTGTGTCCATCTTCATTTCAGGCTGCAAAGCAACAAAATGTGATTATTTTAAATCAAGCTTGTCCAACACAGAATGAGATAAGTGATAAAATGACTTCTGAGGCAGTAGTTATATAGACAACCTTAACATTGACTCTGTGTGTCCAGTGAGGCACAGCACAATCCTCTTGGTCTCCATGCAGTTCCACCTCAAGCTACTAGAACACTAATGAACCAAGAAATGTAGTTCAGACACTTCCATTAAACTAAATTCTCTTCCAAGTGTTCATAATCTGACGGGTCCGTCCATCGTAGACTAATCATGTAGTACACAGGGACTAAAATCACTGGATTATATTCTCATCTCTCACACTCACTCTACATCTTCAGAGTAACTTTTTGTGCAGCATATACATTAGTTAGTGTCCTGTAATTCAATTTGGAAGTCTTTTACATTGGACTTTGTAAATGTTAAACATGATTTCATTATATTTCTAGGTATTTGTAAGTTGTAGCATGGATACATTTTTAGGGTTTAGTAGATAATTAAACGTACAAAATGCATGGACAGCCATTAAAATGGAAATCTTTTTGTGTACACTAATGTTCAAAGGTTTGGGTTCAGTAATACTTATTTATTTATTTACACAAAAAAGCTGCATTCATTTTTAAAAATACTGCTAAAACTAATATAGTTAAATATTATAACAAAAAATATTAAAATAATATTATTAAAATAACTGTTTTCTAGTCCAGTCTTCAGTGTCACATGATCCTTCAGAAATCATTCCAATATGCTGATTTGCTGCGCAAGAAACATTTCTTATTATTAATGTTAAAAACAGTTGTGCTGCTTCATATTTTTTGTAAAAACCTTGATATATGTTTTTTTCAGGATTCTTTAATGAATAGAGTGCAAAGAGCAGCATCTATCTGAAATACAAATCTAACATTATAAATGTGTTTTTAAATGTCAATTTTGATCAATTTAATTCATCTTCACTGAATTTACTAACCATGATCTGTAATATTGTTTTATTAATATGCCGTATTTGTTGAGTTTTGATAATTCAGCCACACAAAAATTGCAAATGGATTACTTTAACTAGTTTAATCAGGGTTTCATTTATACATAAATTGGCCAATTAAGGCTGTTCTCTGACCAAGTTTCTCTTTCATATATGCCCATCATTCAAAACAGGATTTGTAAAGATTTACATATTGGCTTTACATTGTAGATTCCTAAGTGTCAGTGTCTATCCAAACGTAAAAATGTACGCACACACTTATATATGTACACAAATACAAATAAGATCAACTGGGAATGTTCAACCCTCGGCAGAGCAGGACTTGAGTGGAACCAATTGGAGAATTTAGTCAATCTCAGCATGAATCTTAATACATGCAGTAAATTAAACTGATATAAATATTTAATATTTATCCATTTACATTTTTAGACTATATATTGAAGTAGTGTACATAGTTCAATATAAACAAAGAAATAAACACACTGCTACTTGCTCAAACTTCCACAACAAATGAATGCTGGCTTCTCAAGGTCATGTTCTACTGTGTGTGTGTGTTGTAATGGAGGGCAGTCTTCTCCAACCCAGCGATCCCCTGTGATGTGTCCTCATTGTCATATTGGCTTGAGCCAGGCGAGAAGAGAGAGAGAGAGACACAGGAAACACTTTCCAAAAAGGGGTCAACAACCTGTCATTTTCATTTGCTTGGCGGTCTTAATAAAGTCCCACAGGCACTTGGGCTGTTCTGTTAATCACGGCAAATCATGCAGTAGTACAGCAGCAGTCACACACTCAAACGCTACTTAATGTAGAATACTCAAATACTGCACCTCATCTCGATTTCTGATCTTATAGAGTTGCATGTTAAACATCACAACATAATGATAATTGGGGTTATAATACAGGTCATCCTTTTGAAAAAAAAAAAAGTTATTAAAAGACAAGAAAATGTGACTGTATTGTTCAAAAATATAATCATAATAATAACAATATTATATACAAATATTATAACAAATATAATAATAATTAATATATAATATTATAATATTAATATAAATAAACATTAAAAAATATATATTATTACTGTAGTCTGGATTATTTTTTATAATTTCAAAAATATAATAATAATAATAATAATACATATGATATATTCAATAATATTTGATATATTATACAAATATTATAAATATAATAGAAATTATACATTATAAAATATAATTATAAAATAATATTATGATACACATCGCAACATTATAATAATTAGGGTTATAATAAAGGTTAACTTTAAATTCCTTATTTGAAAAAATATATTAAAAGTTATTTTTCTCATTACTAAAAAAACATTTATTTATTTTTAATAATAATATATTAGAAATAATGCATGAATATATTATAAATTATTATAAAATATAACTATAAGAATAATTTTATGATTTTATTAGTAGCAATTAATAGTAGTAATTTGGTATCCTTAATATTTATTTACCATCAATATTAATGCAAAAGGCTTCCCCAAGTCTTTTTACTGTTAAACAAATGTTAGAAATTCATTCAGCGATGTTGACTGTACAATGACATCATCGCTGCCATACTAATTAGCCAATGAGCTGGCCAACAGCACACCGACAGGAAGTGGAGATAAGTCCAAAATTGTGCCATCAATCCTTCACATCCTCCCTCATCCATCTGTCCCCACTAACCAAAGCCATTCAGTGTCCCAGCATGCCAAGTGCAACGTTCTGCAACAGCACAGGTTCTGCAGGGATTTGGTGCAGAGACAATTATGTTCAACGCTTGCCTGTAAATCTAACATGTAACATGCAAACTACATTATGATGCCTTCAGCTCTAAGAATAATGTGACAGTAAAATGTTTTATGACTTGTATCACATTGATACAGGAAGTTGGACTGTTTTGTTTAGCTCAATTGATCATACTGTAACAGCAGTGGAGACAAGCATGTGCAAGTGCATGTAGACTGTTTGGAACAGTGAACAAAATGATCCCAAAACAGAGATAACATACGTGCATGACGAATATACAAAAATCTCCAAATTAACATTAACATTAAAATCTTCCAAGAGCTGCACTCATGCATTTTATATGTATATTAATTAAAGTCAGCATGAAGTGGAAATAGTGATGATCTTTTGTGATGTACATTCGAGTAAAAATGCCTCTCAAATGAGAAAAAAGTTGGGCAGGACTTTTCCATTTTTGTATTTTCTCTATCTACAAAAAAAAAAAAATAATAATAATAATAATAATTTGTTATGATTTAAAATAGAAACTGCAATATTTCTTAAAAATGTTAACAAATATAACTTTATTTTATTATTTATTATTAATTAAAAATAAATATACAGTATTAAGCAAATATTTTATATATTAATTAAAGTCAGAATGCAATGAAAACTGCAATTGTCTTTTTTTTTTTCATTAGTTTGTCAACTATAGTCTTATTTGTGTGTATTTCACTTAATAAAAAAAAAGAAAGGAGAAATACCTGAGACAAAGTTGACCCTTAAACCTCCATTAAACCTCTTGTGCTATGAAAGAGCAACCTCTAAGCAATAACATTTCCAGCTAGGCATCCACTTCACGTCTGTATAAAGCATCATCCCTGGAGCAGGAATGGCCTCAGTCGGCCTGACTGGACACACACCCACACATGCACACAGACCACTCTCACACAAAGGATTGCCTGAGAGTCCTGAGCATGTGGAGAGGAAAAAAGACAAGTAGCATTCACACATGCACTTGCACATACAGTTCTCGGAGTTATTCATCAGTGGTGTTTGCTAAGGCAAACAGCACTATTATTTACTGACATTAACACAATAACAACCACAGAGCATCACCTAGGGCCCTATGATTTCAGCCATGCAGAAAACACGGGTGAAGTCATGAAATTCAGACATAAAATAAAAATCTGTCGCAATGTCATGTAATTTGACACATTTTGGATGAGTAAATCAAAAGTAGGGCTGCACAATTAATTTCCATTGCTGGAAAAATTAATAAATACATACAATTATTAACTCTTTCCCCGCCATTGACAGAATTGTCTGGCTTTCCGCGTTTTCACTGGTGTATGGTAGGAGGTGCTATTACACATCTTCTGAAAGATTACTGAACGTCTGGATCAAAACACAGCGAAGAAGAAGCAGAAACAAGCAATCACATATGTAAGCAGATGCATATGTCATAACGCAATCATCAAACATTAAACAGCATATAAATCAAAACTGCCTAACTTTACCGAATGAAATGATGGTCCAGGAAGTGGAATAGGACCATGCGGGCTTTGGTGTGTTGATGGAAGTGATCTATTCCATCTATAATTTGATCATCGTTCTGAATCTGATCCAGGCGTAGCGATTTTCTCAGCTTTTTGTTCAAGAAAAGCTTTTGGTTTTCAAGCTTAAACTTACCCACATTCAAGTGTTGATAAAAAAAGATTGCATTAAGAATAAAATGTGTTTTTTATTTTTAAAGCAGAGGCTCTGTTCTTTGTTTTGACATATTGCATGTTCAGATATTCATACAACAAAATATTCTGGGTGCCATTAAAATCATTTAAATTAGTGAAAATGATCAAAAATGCTGGTGGTGGCTGGCAACTTTAAAGAAAAAAATACTGGCGGAGAAAGAGTTCAATTGGTAAAGTCTTACAAACATGCTTTTCATTATTAAAACGTAATAAAACCATTAAAAAAGGAATCCAGGCAACTTAAAGGCGCTGCAAATAATACTTTTTTGACTGTACTAAAGCATAAAAATACCATAAAATGTTTGCAGATATTTAGGAAACATGCTAAGCTGACATACTTGTTTCTCTGAAAAACAATCCTACAGTCAGTTATTCTACTTTGAAATGTGCGTTCTGTGTCGGAATGTCTGTTTTTGTTTTGGTCTCTGTGATTCCGCCCATTGACAATTTGCCCAATAGTATTTCAACACCCCGGGTTGTCAGTTGGCGGAAAACACGGCGTACTGCAGCCATGGAAACTGGCAAACGAACTGGATCAGTCAAGAAATCTAGGCATAAAAACATAAAAATTGTTAATAAAATAAAATAATTATATTGTTTGTTTTAAAAACATGCTTTTTATTATTAAAATTTAATAAAACCATTAAAAAATGAAAAGTGCTGCATGTAATTTTTTGTACTAAAGCATAAAAATACCATATATAATTGCAGATAATTAGGAAACATGCTAAGTTCACATAGTTGTTTCTCTGAAAAACATATGCTACGGATAGTTATTCTACTTTGAAATGTGCGTTCTGTGTCGGAATGTCTGTTTTTGTTTTGGTCTCTGTGATTCCGCCCATTGACAATTTGCCCAATAGTATTTCAACACCCCGGGTTGTCAGTTGGCGGAAAACACGGCGTACTGCAGCCATGGAAACTGGCAAACGAACTGGATCAGAGATCGCAGATTCTACCCGACCTAAAAAGCCTCGACAACCATCTAAAAAATCTCCATGACCAGAGGCATATTAAAACGTGGATTAATCACCTCATCAGCTAACAGTCTAAGCCTAGTCGCCTACCAATGTCAGTCGTGCTTGTCCCTGTTGCATGTCCTCAATCTGGCAACCCCTGTGAGTGTTGAGTCTGAGGAGGGGGGCGGTAGAAACAATATTTTGAATTTGGACTGCAGTACCCATTTCATCCGCTATCTGTCAATATTACATACTACACCTTTAAAACACAAAAATGGAGTTTGGGGTAAATGATGCAGATTTCATAGGGCCCAAAAACTGTAGTTTATAATTTATAATAATAGTAATTTATGATCATTTTAATTAATTATACATGAATCAAAAGGTGATTACTAAAATTGAACTGAACCATTAAAAAACAGAGGGGGGGGGGGGAGAGAATTTGGTAAAAATTAAAACAGATTTCATATGGCTCTAAACACCCTACTAACCACTCAGAACATCCTAGCAACTGCATAGCTTTACACAGGAAAACATTACTCTCAAAATCTAACAAAACCTAGTTAGTGATATTGTTTCAAGCTCATCTTAAAAAATGTGATCTAATCTCTATTTTGCTCTGACCTGCATATTAAATCTAAACTCATGACTCCTTTTCACTATTTCTCAAGACATCTGAGCATCCATTGAAAGCCTCCACAACAAAATACATTAGAAAGTGTGTGAATCTGAACACTTGCACACATAATTATGTCATTAGCAATGCAGCAGGTATCATTTATTGGCTTTGTTGCAGTGGGGAACTGCAGACGTGAGGCAGACCTTTACCTCTTGTTCTGCCGCTTTGTTCTGCTCTCTAATGGGGTCTTGCAAGAAGAGCTCTTGCCCTCCCACACACACGCTCAGAACACGCACACACAATATGCACACCCCAAAACAAAGTGCACACATTGTACAGACATTCACACAAATGTTTGCATGCATCCAGACAGCCAAAGCCTGGAACATTTTCTCCTGTGTCTCGGTACAGTATGCACTCAGACAGTAAGAGAGCTGCTTACCCTCCCCCATCAGACAGCATGGCTTTGAGAGCTGCAGGCGATGCCAATATCCAACCATTTGATGCCTGTATAACACACACACATGAATAATGGAAGATTAGATCCAACATTGAAAGATCTGATTCTGTGAGTGTTTCTTTTTAAAGATGTGTCACTATTAGCTGTAATTCAGATTTGAGCGAGAAAAGGCAAACTTGTTTGAACACACAACATTTTGTTTTCTTTGTTCTCAAAATCTCTGTTCGGTTATGTTCGGAGAGTATATGCACTGAAAATGGCTTATTATTTATTTTTTAAATAGCATAATGTAACGAGATGTTTCAATCTGTAGCATGCAACACTGTTGCCCCATTGTGCTATATGTTTAGCCTAGCAAGTTGTATTTAGTTTTTAGACATACAGGTGCATCTCAATAAATTAGAATGTCGTGGAAAAGTTCATTTCAGTAATTCAACTCAAATTGTGAAACTCGTGTATTAAATAAATTCAATGCACACAG
>NW_015551075.1:1565552-1573278 GCF_001515605.1 Sinocyclocheilus anshuiensis | reverse complement strand
ATGAGCTGAAGGCCACTGTCAAAGAAACCTGGCTTCCATACCACCTCAGCAGTGCCACAAACTGATCACCTCCATGCCACGCCGAATTGAGGCAGTAATTAAAGCAAAAGGAGCCCCTACCAAGTATTGAGTACATGTAAAGTAAATGAACATACTTTCCAGAAGGCCAACAATTCACTAAAAAATTTTTTTTTTATTGATCTTATGAAGTATTCTAATTTGTTGAGATTGTTAAATGTGAGCCAAAATCATCACAATTAAAAGAACCAAAGACTTAAACTACTTCAGTCTGTGTGCACTGAATTTATTTAATACACGAGTTTCACAATTTGACTTGAATTACTGAAATAAATGAACTTTTCCACGACATTCTAATTTATTGAGATGCACCTGTAAAGCAGTTATTTTGCATTTTATGTAAAAATATCTTTTGGCAGAACCACTTATTAAAAAGGAATATATTTTTTTTACAGAAAAATATGTTAAAAATCACTCCTGATTTTACTTCTGCTTTATTTGTCGCACTGTAAATGGAAGGTCAAGAGGGGTGCACTGCATTGTGGGATACAGCAGCCAAGTGCAGTGCGCACTTTCGTATACTACACATTTTGGCAAATGTAGTATATCATCCAAGTATGTCATGCATATGCAAAATGTGCATACTATATAGAATATATATAGCACGTACTGCAGAAATAGTGTGAGTAGGATGCTAGTATGATATGCAGCATTCACACCATATCATAATTACCGTAATTACTGTATGACATTCCAGGAAGAGCAGTTCATGTCTTTGGACTAGGAATTATGTGTTTCTGTGGCAACACTATTAACACCAAAATGTGTATTTGAGTAATCAAGTAGACAAAACAACAATACAACATGTAACAGCAGTTGTGCAAATGCAATTTTACTAAACTTATAGTTTGTTTAGTGGGACATTAGATTATTAACTCTGTACTAGCTGTATTAAACTGTACTGTATGCCTTTTGTTTATTTTCAGATTATTCTTGCATTATTTAGACATTGACAATAGTCAACTACAGGAATTATTAAGCAGAAACATTTAGAAATAACTGCTTAACTACATCTTACTGCTGAAGCCGTTGCCATTTTGAGTGTTTCCGCATGACACTGCAGTGGTCATGTTATACAAGACTGAGCTTTCCACAAATTAAGCTTTCCAGGTTTACAAGTAATTACAAGTTCTACGAGGACATGAGCACTTTTTACAAGTCAGTATTGCACCATTATGGTAATTCTGACATGCAATGAGCACAAGTATATTCCAAACATTGAGTCTGCACAACAAGTGAAGCATCTTTTTTCACAACAACTGTAGCATTTAATGTCAATAATCCAAAAACTGAGAACATTTTGTAATGGCCCTCATAGAATCTATGTGTGCAGAATTACATTGAGATAATGTTGTAAATAATGTGCAATCAAAAACCGCAAAATTCTGTGGTGTTCCTGCAGAATTTGAACACACGTCATTCACAATATTACCTCAATATCTGAGCTAGTCGTTAATGCCTTATTACACATTAGGACACATGCATTTAAGTATTTTAATATAAAAAATACACATCACCTTTAAGAAAAAGACTAGCCTAAATGATTTAGGTGGCACATTACGATTGTCTTTAAACTTGTCCATAAGCCTGTAGTTGGAGATTGTAGCTTGGACATTACAATAAGAATTTTTTTTTTTTTAAATTATATCCCAATTTAATTGAAACACATGGGCACCAGATCCATGATGAGTGTGTCTGTGGGTTTTTGATTGCGGATTTGATGGTGTGTGTGTATGTGTGTGTGCCTCGGGGAGACAATGAGAGTTATCCGGGAGAGGCACAGAGTCCAAGTGAGACTTGCATCGCCTACCGCTGGATACAACAGGAACTGCAGCTGAATTTCCATTGCCCCGTCTCTATTTCTCTCTCCTATTCTTTTGTCTTTTTGTTTCTCATCTCCTTTATGCCATTTTCCCTCTTCACAGTAACACAGTTAGACAGTCCCATATGGCTGCAATGGGGCAGTTTAGACATGCTGCAGATCCAAACTCTCTCTCTCTCTCTCTGTGTGTGTGTGTGTGTGTGTGTGTGCATGACTGGCTTAATTTTTATGATGGTGCACTGTGCTGTTATGAAAGCCCAGTACGATATCTCAGATGTCAGAGCAGGCCGGCACATTCATAACCTAAGAAGACCATCCGAAAGTACCAGGAAGACTTCATCACAATGTTTAGAAAGAAACCGAACAAACATTCCCCCAACAGAGAGAAACCCTGCAAAAGGAAGAGACAGGGCAGCAGAAAAAGAGATGGAGACAAAGAAGGACAGCAAGCGAGAAGGAGTCAGAAACAGATGTGTTTTCGGTGGAGTGTTGAACAAAGAGCTGGGAGGGGCAGCTATTACACCTCTCAAGGCTGCAGCTCACGCTCCCCAGCACGGCTTGAGACAAAGCACCCAGCCCTCCCGGCTACTGCCGTCACAGAGCCCTCACTGCATCTTAATAGACTGCAACTGCCAATTAATGGCATGTAGCGGCTCGGGATACTATACACTGATGTTCATTATTTTCCTCGTCTTGTCTTGCGCTTCAAAGGCTGAGCTGGGATCAGCATTTTTTCTTTTTCATTATAAAACAAACAAACAAAAAAAGCTTTCAGGATACAATCTGGCAACCATCCAAGCCAATGTGATCGCAGAAAATGGTGTACATTGAATTGTCGTTTAGTCGAGACATTGAACATTCCTCTCTGTCTGATCAATCACAGCTTAATTTTGAAACCGCAGCTCATTAAAAAATTGATTTTTCATTGGCTTATTTTGTATATAATGCTGCATTTATGAACGTGTCTAGCATTGCCCTAATAACCACCCAGAACAACCTAGCAACCACATATCAATGCATTAAACTTATGTCACAACCGTTGTGCTACAGACAAGAATGCTACATCAAATAGCGTGTTATTTTATGATAAACAGTACATTTTAAAAATAGTGCCGTCAAAATTAACGCATGTGATTAAATTTTCAATGTAACGCGTTAACAATATTTAACGCAAAGGGGCTGGCAATCCCATCCTCTTGATTGCTTGATTAAGTTGATACAAAATTTAATCCAAAGTTATGACAACAAAATATGAAGTAAAAAAAAATATCTTTAATTCTTAGAACAAAATATTAGTTGAAACAACAAAAACACTATCTTTGTAATAACTGAAATTCTTAGTTTCAATGAACTCAATTTTAAGGCAACCAGGTTACTTACTTCAAGTCAAACCAACAAATCATTTTATACAGTGTAGGTGTATGTTTCAGAAATATGAATGTACCTCGCATCTGCACCCACATTACCCCTTAGTGTACTTCTTAATCTAGTTCTGGCACACCACACATTTTATTCAGCTGTCCAGTTATCAAAATCTGTGTGGCAAAACTGCATGATGCACTGGACAGCATGGAGCGAATGCATTTACATTATAGTGAAGCACAGACCAGTATCAATTTTAGTGTTAATACGCAACAGTCACTTTTATTTTAGACAGTACACTGAGTTTATTTAATTAAAATTAGTATAAATTGATTTCATTTAGACACAAAATGGTGTGTTTTATTTAACAGAGTGGTGTTTTGTTCTTGAATGAATCGTTTAAATGAATGGTTCAATGACGCATTTGCTTTGATCCTGAGCGAATCAGCATTTTGAAAGAATCGGCTGAATGGATGACTCAATGACTCATTAATCAACACAACTGGATTGACTTGCTGCCACCTACTGGCGATGTAACCTTCATAATTCACGTATCCTATCGTTTCATTTTGTCACTCATTTCATATTTCTGTATTCAAAATGTTTTTGTTTAAAACATTAATCGCATTACATGATGCAACTGTAATTGCTGTATTAACGCATTTACCCCTCAGCAGCATAAACTGTGTAAATACATTTAAAATCAACTTAAGATGCAGTTCTGTGCCAAACTGCAAAGACGGCTTTGGTTGATACTGATTTAATTGGTAACACCTATAATGTCATATTTTTCTAATATTGACTAAATTTATTAAGTTCACTTAAATTAAAAGTTCTTATTTTTTAAAGTCTAATAAAGGTTCAAATTGATAACTCTCAGTTATATTGTAATGTTGAATGGCTATAGTCAATGGTTAAATATATATATATATATATATATATGTCAATATTTAACCACTGACTTTTTTTTTAGATATATAAATAGACATATAGTATTGCTATAAATGATACTTGCCTTCAGTCATAAGAAAGATGCCATTAAACAAATATTTAAAAAAATTTGTCTATATGCTGTTTCTACATTAATTTAAATATTGAATGTGAAATTATTGCAATATAAAAGTATATTTAAACATTTTAATGTTCAGAAAAAAATGCAATTAATTAGTTAATTTTTTTAATCGATTGACAGCACTAAAAAATTATTATTTTCCAAATGTATACCTGCTTACATCTACTCACATAACGCGATATGTGCTATAGCAAAACTCAAATTGTTGTTTACATAATCGCCAAAATGTATTTTATCATATTGTCCAGCTCTTTACTGATCAATGTGGTCTATGAAGCATCATAGGTACAATATAAATTAATAGTATCGGTTTCTCTAAAGCTGCTTTGAAAAGTGCAATAAAAATAAAACTGGCTCGCCCTAACAATATTTAGATTGAAATCATATAGACTAGCACTGAAAGAGGAACCCAAGCCATATCCAGAATATCAGAGACTTGGGTGGCTTTGCACCCTTGCACAAGCAAGCATATCTTCATGATAAACTACAAATCTTGTTCATTTTGTCGCTTCTCTTGCAATTATGTTGCTAAACCAACATTACACGCTTTCTTTTATTTAATTACAGTGGACTAATATTATAGTATTAAAAAGTACATTAAATACCAAGTGGGATACACCCCTACAAGCCTAAATGGGCAAATTCGGTTGATATTAGGCTTCCTTTGGATTGCATGGTTAACAACAGCATTAGCATATGCACTCTCAAACACAACATTTATCTGATGATCAAACCACATTACAGTGTCCTAGAAAGCGAGGAGGTATCCAGAGACCATTTAATTGACTCATAATGATCTTTATAACGGCAGCGACTGCATTTTGCGAAGCTACATTGAGAAGTTAAAAGCATTAGGGACATAAAACAAAATAACACCAGCCCACACGCTTGTTAGAAGCAACGGTTCAGCGAAAGCCTCCAAGAATGAGAGTACCATCATAGATGGAAGATGGAAACCCAGAGGACCAATTCTAGCTAAATGATCCCCCACAGAAAATGCTACAAAAACATTCATAATTGAAGATTAATCATATTTGTGGCTCTGGGCTTATTAAAATTGAACATTGAATGAAATAATGACTGATTAGAAGGTGAGCGATGGGTGACTCTGATGTCCTGATGAACTTTCAAAAGTAGGACTAGACTTCTGTTAGAGTTCCCAAAATAGGTTGTGTTAACGTTTTTATGTAGTATCATTTTGAACACATGACTGCTCAAATTCAAACACTAAAAATATCAAAATGTCATTTTTTACTTCAAAGTGTTTATTTATTCTCAAATACATTTTACCTTACTGCTTTTTCGTGCTTTATACCATTTATTTTGCTTGCTTTCCAGCTGGGCTGCTGAGTTTCTCATGCTTTTTCAAATCTGTCAACAGCTGAATTACAGTAATGCAGCAGTCAATAGTGGCCTGAAGAGGAATGTTTGACCTTTCTTTGTTCATCAGTTTCTCACTATGTCCAACTTTTCAGTTTTGTCCCAGTTGGTAACTGTGTGTCACGGTCCATTAGCCTAAGTTTCCAGACGCCCCAACAGCAGTGACTTCCTTTAAGACAGTCTTCAGCGAGAGCTACTTCAGGGAAACCAAAGGACCCATATCTAATTAAAAATGGGATAATGTCTTACTCTTTCTCTTATCCAATGCAATAAAACACTCCTTGAAAACGCAATACCTCTCTCTCTTTCTCCTTCTACCTTTCTTACTCACTGCATTTAATTTTATTCTATGTTTGTTCAGTGAAAGGCTGCCTTATTATTTGTGAGATTTAGAGATTTCAAAAATCCATATCTCTCCAAATTAATATTTGTGTTTGAGGGGTATAGACCATTTCATGGTAACCAGTTGGGCACTCCAGGGACAACGTCATGGATGATGATGTTTTAGTTTTTTCAGTTTATTTGATTTTTCTCCTTTTAGCACTGAAGATCTGTCACTGTTCAAAAAGACTTTTATTGTAACTATATATGAATCACTCTCAGAGAACAAAGCACTGATGATGTATGTCCATTGTATCCCTTTTGTGCAATTTGCATTTGTAGTAATTAAGCCAAATCAGTATGAACATGTATATTTTGCTTTAGAGTGAATTTTGGGGAAAAAATGTTAGGAAACGTTCCAAGAACACCAGTATTATAAATAAGCATGTACATTTTTTTCTCTCTTAACCTCTTAAGACCCGGCAAAACATTTTAGGAAAAAAATGTGTATTTTTTGATGTCATTACATTGTTTAGAGCATTAAAAAAAAGTAAAAAAAAAAAAAAAAAAGAAAAGATATTTCATTCATAAGTTATGCTACGTCCTTGGTAGAGGACATCGGGACTCAATTTCTTTAAAAAAAATTAAAAGACATGAATGAACATGCATAGGCAAAAACAATAGATTTTTTTTAAATCGCCAATACATTTTTAGTTTTCAGGATTTTTTTTACCAAACTTTGTACAAAGACAATTCTCAACTATGTTATAACAGAATGATTTGATATACCATTTTTCTTCATGCAAAATGTGTGTAAAATGGCCACAAACAGGTTTTCTCATTATATATAATGTATCTATAGCATAAACTAAATCTAATTTGCATATTAATGTGTTTTTGGGGCAACATGTAATGAAAAAAGAAGTGTAATATTGAGAGTAATAATTGACAAGATTTTCATAATAATATATAATATTTCATAGGAATATTGAAATATATTTTCTTTCCCTATTCATTTGTTGTGTCTCCCAAAATGCGTAATAAACATACTTTTAGTCCCGGTGTCCTCATATGAGGACATCTATGAAATCAACCTCCTGTTTCGTAACAGAAAGTCATATTTTGATTTGAAACCCCATAACATTTTCCTGAGATGTTGATTTATGACACACAGTTTAAAAATTAGTCTGATTTAAATGAAATTTACAAAATATTATCATATTTCCATAAGAGTGTCACTAAATTAATATCAGACATTTTTGAAGACCAAGGAGAGGGAGTGGTCATGGTGAAACATCCAAACATTTAGTATCTCTGAAAAGCCCTGAATGTGCTCTGTACACGACATCCAGACTGTGACATGTATAGTCTCAGAGAAATTCACTAAAATATAATGTCCTCATATGAGGATGCAGGTTCTCAGGAGGTTAAATTTGGAAGTAGATCTGTGCAAGATGGACAAATGAATCATATTACAATTTGTTGACAGATATTGTGATTTCAATTCAGTATTTTGGAAAAAGCACTCACTTTCATCAAAACATTTTCAATGTTCAAAAATGTAAAAGACGGAAATAAAATTAGCAGATTTTTAGCAGCTTGATTAACAAAGGTGCCACATTGGGTACCTTTTCAAGCATGCTGCACTCTGATTGGTGAACATCTTTTTAAATGACTCTATAATAATAAAA
>NW_015551075.1:1562561-1565077 GCF_001515605.1 Sinocyclocheilus anshuiensis | reverse complement strand
AAAAAATAAAAAAAAAAAAAAAAAAAATATATATATATATATATCTATATATATATATTAATAATAAATAATATGTGTGTTTTGCTGCTGTATGTGTATGTGTATGTGTATGTACTGTATACTGCTGTGCTGTCTACAAAAATAATTGCCTTTAAGGACAATAAAGATAAAGAACTTTTGCACAGATTAGTCAAAAGTTTAAATACATTTATGGCAGCTGTAATGCATTTAAGCTGTCATTTTAAAATGTAGAAATTGCACATGATCAATTTTATTGGTTGCACAGCCTAGTTGGAAGCTAATATTTGAATGAAATATTAATCTCTGACATTGTCTAGAAATGCATGTTTAGAGGCATGTCTGGAGTTGCCCTGAACTTCCTAAAAGCCTAGTAAAAAGACAGAAACTTCAGTATGATCATCTCATCAGAAAAAAAAAAGCACAACTAGGTGTGGCTATGTACTATGTTAGTGTGGCCAATATTCATGGCGAATTTTCAATAATTCAACAGGCTGGAGTAAATTATTCCACTTACATCAGTGACCAGATGTACATTTGTTTATCTCAAGACATTTTCCAGCTTTACATCCCAAAAAGACAACCCTAAATGGGAGCTACTTGTCTGCTGAGCAGTTTCTCCTTAAAAACGAACCACCACCTTCGAACATCTTTGAATCAATCAGTTATTCAACAGTGATATAGTATATGGTTTACTGAATGCTCGGTTCGGTTGTGTGAATACTACAACAAACTTGCCGATGTTGTCTACTAGGAATGGTGCAATTATCACTAAATATGTTTTGAAAAACATTACAGGTCAAATACTTACTTGGAAGCTTGCTAAATTTGATCCACAGCAGACGGACATGGTGCAAGGAGGCCAGTGAGTGTGTTGTGTAAACACTATATATTTTATATAATCTTGTATGTGGTTAGCTACTATTTCTATTTGATCACTGAGACTAATTTATGACCATGTCACGCAGCAATTTTGAGCACATGAACTGAATGTATTTCAGCTCAAACATTCCTACTCCATGAATAACTTCAAACTCCCAAGAGTGCTGGATGTCTCTCCTGACGAAAGATCTTCATTCTCAAACACTGAGACTGCCGTACCTTCATATAGACTCTGAAAATACTGCCTGCATATGGTCTGTTCAGCTGGACCTCCTCTCTCTGTTTGTTTTGGAAGATCAAGGACAAATGAATCATGAATGTGCAGTCCTCGGTGTGATTACTCATAATAAACAGGCTGCCTTAAAGAGGAAAGCAAAAGCTAAAATGGAAATAATTGACCATAAATAATGCTCACGGCTGCAGTAAGGTTCATTAAACAACAACAATAACAGTAATAATAATTAAAAAAAACGTTTGCATGCAAGAGAGATGTGTTGTGTATTCTCCCTTATTTACACAGAACAACTGAATCAGTTAGCCTCCACCTCTTCAATGGGTGCTAAATCTCTTCAGTTATTCACAGTCTCAGATGCTCACGGACCACTTATGAACCACTGACATGCCTTATGCATACTGCATGCCAAATTGCAATTAAAATATTTAAATACAGTCAAGCTCTAATCTGACTCCTGTTTCAGTTTCAATGGAAGATACAGTCACTATACTTGCCAAAGGTCAATAACCTTGAAAAATACTTAACTCATAGCTGTATCCATATATGTGCCGCATATTTTCAGGTGAATTTTTAGAATTCAGGTCCACGTTTTTGACAGTCATCTGAAATACTCCAATAACTAGTGAGCTGCTTATTTAAGCAGTATTTTAAGGCATTATCAGTTAGTTCCTAATGGAAGATGCAATGATAACTACTCCATTCTGGTGGCAAAATCTGCCACTTATGTCATTCCATTTCAGTTAGGATGCAGCCTTGGAAGACAGCTGCCCTTGTAGACAGCAAAGCAACTCGCCAGGTTTTGGAACAGAACCACTGACAGTATAAATACTGCTACAGGGAAGATTACAGCAAATACGTAATTATTTTAGCAGATTAAGTTGTGCCAATTATTACAGTACATGTTTATAAACATGTTTATAAACCATGTTCTATCTATCTATCTATCTGTCTGTCTATCTATCCGTTTATCTCTGTCTGACTGTCTATCTGTCTGTCTGTATATCTATCCGTTTATCTCTGTCTGACTGTCTATCTATCTGTCTGTCTATCTATCCGTTTATCTCTGACTGTCTATCTGTCTGTCTGTCTATCTATCTGTTTATCTCTGTCTGTCTGTCTGTCTATCTGTCTGTCTGACTGTCTGTCTGTCTGTCTGTCTATCTATCTGTTTATCTCTGTCTGTCTGTCTGTCTGTCCATCTCTCTGTCTGTCTGTCTATCTATCTGTTTATTTCTGTCTGTCTATCCATCTCTCTCTCTGTCTGTCTGTCTGTCTGTCTATCTATCTGTTTATCTCTGTCTATCTCTCTGTCTGACTGTCTGTCTGTCTGTCTGTCTATCTATCTGTTTATCTCTGTCTGTCTGTCTGTCTGTCTGTCTGT
>NW_015551075.1:1546806-1561982 GCF_001515605.1 Sinocyclocheilus anshuiensis | reverse complement strand
TATCTATCTATCTATCTATCTATCTATCTATCTATCTGTCTGTCTCTCTGTCTGTCTATCTCTCTCTGTCTATCTCTCTCTGTCTCTCTGTCTATCTGTCTGTCTCTCTGTCTGTCTGTCTATCTCTCTCTGTCTATCTGTCTATCTCTCTCTCTGTCTCTTTGTCTATCTATATGTCTGTCTCTCTGTCTGTCTGTCTGTCTATCTATAAAGAATTAAGAATGCCTTGTAAATTCCAGTTCAGTTTTGAATTTGAATGAGGTAGTAAAAAGGAACTTGAAATGTGATTTTTTTTTAAGGAAATAAAATAAAAATGAACCCTTCATATAAATTCATAACAAGTGTAATAGGAAAGTAGAAAATATGAAGAAATAGGAAAATGTTAATGACTTAAAAGTTAATGTTTTAGATCTTATACGGACAGTCAGATTTAACAAGAAATGTATTTCGGAGGTACAGGTATCTGCCACTAGTTGCATTAAGTAGTATAAACAGCATGTAACTACTATTATTACAAAGAAAATACTCTTATTTTTACATAGTGTAAATGGAATCTATCACTATTTGCACTTAGTGTACACAGCATATCGCTAAAATACTGCTTTTGTCACTTTGTGTAAATAAAATCTATCGCTATTTGCACTTAGTGCAGATAGCATCTATCACTAAGAAAATATGCTATTTTCACTTAGTCCAAATAGCCGCTGCCAAAAATAAAATAAGTCACACAAAAGCCAAAGATAAAACATATGCACTTACACTTAAAAAATAGTACAGACTGAATGCAATAATGTGTCCTCTGTGAACGCCCCATAAGAAAAACTAAATCATCAAAACACATTAACATTAACACAAATACCAACAAAACAAATGGAATCAAAATCTCAATGTATAACAATCACGTAACACAGAAAATAACTGCTATGTAAAAATCTCACGTCTATGTTTAATTTCATTAAACTCTGATTCCAGGGTCTAAAATTAACGTTCACTAAGCACCAAATCCAGGTAAAATTTGCTTTAGTGATTTGCTCAGCAGTTGGCCTAAAACTTTATTAGAAACTGCAACATAAAACAAAATTTAAACCTAATTGTAAGAGCGACACTCTGAGGCAGATTAGCAAATGCATTATGTTTGTATATCAGTGATTGATCCATTTTGATTAAAAGCCCTGAAAGTGCTCTCAGTAACGCCACACAGCTCACTGGAGCATTGCTGTTTATCTGGCCAATTAAACAAATCAATGGAAAAGGTGAAATGAAAAAAAAAACAAAAACATTTGCACGGCCTGTTCAGTGCATAACCTTCAACAACTAGCAGTCACATTTAATCTTGGGTTTTGTTTTTTGAAGTAGTACTGCCCAGATGAAGGTATCTCACATAACAATCTGTATTTGTACTAGCTACAAAAGGCCACTGATGCTCAAGGAGGAAACATATGATATTAAGAACCAGGAGTATGTACAGTAAACATTAAGGATAATTAAAATCTATGTAAATCAAAAATATGTCATATATGACATATAAAGACATGCCACTTGCAAAATATGTATGCTATTTAGTAGGTAAAAATAAAGCACAAGGGTACTTTTGGGCCTCAAATCATTAAACTCAACATGAAACACTGATCACAACCCATTTTATCTGATGTTTAACAAGAAAAAAGAAATTGTATTGCAAGATTTGATTTTACCAACTGAGAATTGTCTGGATCATAAAAAAAAAAAACAAAGCAGAAAGGAGTCAGGTAAACATAAAAGTGATCAGTGGTGTCTACTGAAATGGAAAGGCGAAGAAAGATATACAATTTCTTATGTAAATGCATTTAAAAAAGTCAATGGATGGTTCAGCATGGGCCTTTACTAAACTAAACCCCATGACAGTCTTTTATAAAAATAAAAAAAAATTTAAACTCTTAACAACCTTAAACATATCTCAGCTCTCAACTTTAAACCTTTGAGAGATCTGTGTAACTTGTCTCTGAAAAACAAGAGGGCTTAAGTCAACATAAGTCTGCATTTTTATACACTACATTAAAAGGATAACTAATGAGTGTGACCAGCAATTGCAAGTCACCAATGCATGTGATTTCCATTAAATTTCCCTTAATTTATGTTGGTTATTCACAAAGCTGGTTTGTCTGGATTACTGTCAAACTGAGCAGAGCTGGCTGGAGTCCAGTTGGTCGGAGGGATTTAGGGACTCTACAGTCAAATAACAACATGTGGAGAACAAAGCCTGCTTTCATATAACCTCCCACTGCTCTTACTAATGCATTAGAGTATTTCATCTGCAGTAAAGGTTTGACAACCAACATTTGAATTTATTTCACCGGTCATTCTGATGCATAGCACTTTTCTTAAAAATAAAGATATTTGACCAGTTCATGTTCCACCAAGACATTTGTGCACAATGACACTAGCAAAAGTAGTTAGACATTAAAGAGATTGTTCACCCAAAAATGAAAATTCTTTCATCATTTACTCACCCTCAAGTTGTTCCAAACCTGTATGAGTTTCTTTCTTCTGCTAAACACAACAGAAGATATTTTGAAGAACGCTGGTAGCAGGTAAGCCATCGACTTCCATAGTATGGGAAAAAAATACTATGTAAGTCAATGGCTACGTCAACTTTTTGGTTACCAACATTATTCAAAATACCTTCTTTTGTGTTCAACAGAGGAAAGAAACTCAGTACACTTATATGTACAACAAAACGCTGACAATTATCAAAAATCAGCTTATTGTAAAACTCTGACAGTGCAAGAAAACAAAGAGAGTGTTCACGTTCACAATAATAAGCTGATAATGTTAGTCCAATTTCATTGTGCATATAAATATCTTTATCAACAATCTTTATCAAATCTCATGTAAACACTTGCATTTTGCGGATTTTCTTTTTAAGTTTATGTAAATCTTGTTGGGTTTCGCACCCAATTTAATGAATTGCATCTACAAAATACCTAAGGGAAAGCTGTTTATGGAGAAAGTTAGGAGCACAGTAAGTCAGCTGCTAATATCTTTCGGCTTAAGAGACATGAGGCATTGATCACTGTAATACTCCCCTTTCATCAGCTGTCTTAGAAATGACTGCAATGGCCAAGAACGTGCAACACTGAAGGAAAAAAAAACCCTGAGGAACAAACTGTGCTTAGCTGAAGGTCTTTTACAGACTCTATCGCTGACCCTTTCATACAAAGTTAATTCATATAAAGGCAGTGATTTCAGTTGCCCATTTTCAGATACAGCAGGGTCATAATACTTACTACTTCTATGCTGTATGCCTACATTTTGATGTCCACAGAGGTCCCAAAACATATTTACCACACTTAAATTGTCTGAAGGTCATTGCAATAGGCAATATATATGCTGCTGAAAATGCTTTCATGCTTTGTTATCCAATGCAGTGACATTCATTTACTCAATTTACAATTGGCCTTAAGTCTTCAAAGGTGCCAAAACATTTTTTGGGTCCACAATCTTAATATATTCTGTAAAAATTTAAACTTTTAACATTAAACTCATATTAAACATTTTTAAATATGTAAAGTAATTTTTCTTTCATCACAACATCACAGTTAAAGGGATAGTTCACCCAAAAATGAAAATTTTATGTTTATCTGCTTACCCCCAGGGCATCCAAGATGTAGGTGACTATGTTTCTTCAGTAGAACACAAACAAAGATTTTTAACTCAAACCGTTGCAGTCTGTCAGTCTTATAATGGCAGTCAATGGGCTCCACGGCTTCGAGAGTAAAAACATAAAACACACACAGAATGTAACCAAATTAAACCCTGCGGCTCGTGACGATATATTGAGGTCTTAAGACACAAAACAATCGGTCTGTGCATGAAACTGAACAGTATTTATATAGTTTTTTACCTCTGATCCACCGCAATGTCTGAGCGAATTCACAACATCCGGTGCATGACGCGTGTACATGCTCTGGCATAGTAGACATATATAAGTAGATGCCTCATTAGTGACTGTTTCTACGGGCCGCGATACATTCCAAAATGGCGAACGCGTCAATGTATCTGGAGCGGTCGAATAGGGAATCTATACATATCTATGATAGTAGACGCATGTGTGGAAGCGATCTGTCGCACGCATACGTCACTCATTATTTACACAGTGCAGAGAGATTGCAGATGTGTTCACTGGCACTGCGATGATTTAAAGATATTTAGAAGTACAGGTCATCACAAAGGAAGACAATTTTGATATACCATCAGACAACGTGGAATTTTTTGCCCAACCGTATGTTGTGAACGTGCTCAGGACAGTTGGACATTGCGGTGAATCAGAGGCAAAAAACGATATAAATACTGTTCAGTTTCTTGCACAGACCAATCGTTTCGTGTCTTAAGACCTCAATGTATCGTCACAAGCCACAGGGTTTAATTTGGTTTTGTCTGTGTATGTTTTGTTTACTCTCAAAGCCGTGGCGCCCATTGACTGCCATTATAAGACTGATAGACTGCAACGGTTTGAGTTAAAAATCTTCATTTGTGTTCTACTGAAGAAACAAAGTCACCTACATCTTGGATGCCCTGGGGGTAAGCAGATAAACATCAAATTTTCATTTTTGGGTGAACTATCCCTTTAAGTGAACATATGAATGTAAAATAATTTCAATTTCAATTTTCACTCTTAAAAGTAAATATTCTTTATTGGCATCAATGGTTCCATGAAGAAATTTTAACATCCATGGAACATTTCCATTGCATAAAAGATTCTTTATAATGGACAAAAAGTTTCTTTAGAATACACTAAGAAAAAATGGTTATTTTAAGAACTGTTCACTGAAAGGTTCATTGTTGAACCAAAAATGGTTCCTCTAAGGCATCACTTCGAAACCCCCCCGGAACCTTTATTTTCAAAAGTGTTGGAGTGAATGTTATTTTTGCTCTTTTCCCTTCTTAAATGATAAATATTCCAGTTTTCATGCCATTGTTTGAATAAGTTATAATTAATAAAGTTGTAGAGTTCAAAGGAACAGGAATGACCCAGTGGTTATGTGACTGAATTTTCAAAATAAACTAGATTATAATTTCTAGTTTTAACTTATTTTGTCTTGGCATGAAATACAATCTGCATATACAGAATTGTTTCTACTAATATGTCTTCTACTAAAAGGATTTTACTCGCACACATATGTTCTTTCATGAATACAAATCCCAGACAGACAGACCTCAAAATAATCCCCAAAGTGTTTTTCCAACACTCAATGAATTTGTTCACTGATCCAATTCAATTCAGTGCTCTGTTCTCTTATACCCTTGTGTCTTTGGCACCTCGTCTTTTCCCAGCATTCAGCTGTGTGCCTAACCATGCATGATGGCGTTCTATAAATTGACCATCTTCTCCCGGCTCGACTATCTGTTTCTCATTTCTGATCTTTCATAGCATGACTTCTTTTCTCTCTTGTGCCCCCCCCCCATAAAAACACTGACCCATTTTGAAGGGATCACCCTGCTCTTCTCAGAGCCATTCAGTCTGACTGCACAAAGTCATGCCAATTCAGACTCTGCAGGTCAAAGTCCATGCCCTCTAACCTCCTTGTGCTCAGGCCTTGCCTCAGTGGCTTTCCACTGAATGGCCCTTATTGTCTGCCAGTTACGGACAGAGGCTCATAAATCTTGCGTATGTGCAGTGTACAGGAGGCATTGTGGCATAGCAAAGGAGAAATCAGCAGAGAATACATTTTTCCTTTTTCCTCCCTTATCCCTCCTTTACTATCTTTACAAGCTGGGAAACAGCTAAGGTGATCATTGTCCCGATCAGATCGACTCTCAGCTCCGTGACAAGCTGTTGTTTAAAAGCCATGCAGGGATGTATTAGCAGACAGAAAGGCCTGAAAACTACAGAAAATGAGCGGATGAGCCATCTCTATGCATTCATCCAGGCGAGAAATGACACTGCTATTTTCTAAAAGGGTTTGCTGGACTTAAGCTGCTTTGTGGGATTGTAGCGCTTTCTTGAGCCTGATTCCTGACCAGCCACTGGTCATCTTCCATTAAAATTCAACATAAATGTAAACACTGGATTTGCACCTGCTTTACCCAAACCTGCTTCATATACAGTAAATATGTAATTTTAAAGTTTAGACAGCAATTTTGATGCAATGAGTGTATATGGATGAACATCACTGGATGAAGGTCACTATATATGTATTTCAACACGAAGTCAGAATTAAACCATTTTTATCAAAATTTTAACCATGTTATTTCAAATAATACAAATGCCTTTTCAATTCCTGCAACTACAAGCAATGCCCATGTTTCGCAATTTCCAATGGATAAATCCCGTTTAATTTTGAAAAGCAGAAGGAAACTGGCTTGCATTGCATGAGACAAAAGTAACACTAAGAATATTTTGATTGCCCAACATCAATGTTCAAAATGATATTCGTAAATTAAAATATTTTAGTCATAATGTCACATAACTAGCCAATAGTTTCCAACAGGTGGCGCTATAACTAGATTTAATGTGTCCATGACCTTTCATCGTCCAAACAAGAATTATTTTTTATTTAGAATCTTCATTGCAGACGACTTTGTAAAGCAAACAGGCTTTATGAATGGATGATCTTAAATCAGATTATGCAAATGAGGTACTGATGTCATCCAGCTAAAACAGGCTTAATTTAAAATGAATAAAATGATACACTATAAGAAAAGTCTATAAAAAATACGGTGCAATGTATCGTGCTAATATGAAGGAATTTTCTGTTTCACGTGTATTTTGTACACATTTCATTGTGTTGAATTTTAGGGTTAAATGGAATGTCCATAAACTTAACGGAAAAGGTCCTGGTATCTTCCTTCCAGGATATTATGTATTTTTTTCTACAGGTTTTTTCTTACAGTATAGTTTTCAGAAAAAAAGATTTGAATACTTGAGCTGATTTGACTTCACTGACAGCCTGTGACTTTTCTGTCAAGTTTCTTCCATTATAATTACCCCCGAATTCAAACACCTGATGTTCACGAAGTACGTACTCTATTCTGGAGACTTTTTCCCAAAATTAGAGCCAAAAATGTAAACAAAAAGAAGATGATTCTGTTTGGACCTGAACATGACTTGACTCAAGACTCAGAGGCAAAGACTTTAGATTGGATTCTGACTGGCAAAACAGTGACTTAGCAGCAGACTGGTGATGGATATCTGCTAGTATTAGAGTAGATGTTTCCAATATTTCTGATTCCCAGAGGAGGACAGCTACATCTCTTTATTGAGACCAACTCTTGGATCGTATCCTCCTCGACACATTAGCAGATCTAGTTTGCTTGGGGACAAACACCATCCAATCAACACACACACACACACACACACACACACACACACACACACAAAACACCTACTGCAGTTTTGAAAAGAGAGAAGTTTAAATTTTTTCTTTGTTTTTTCTCCCTCATATTTCTACCACAATGTCCTTGTCTATGCTTTGCTCACAGGTCTGGTTGTAGATCCAGTAACTGCATCATGCACAGAGTCATGCACTCTAAAAAATGCTGGGTTGTATTTAACCCAGCATTTTTTTAGAGTGTAGATATTTCCAGGTAACGTCACAGTGGTTTATTAATGGAGTAAAATGTAGCTTGTAAAGCCCGATACCCACACACAAGGCTGAACTAGAACCAAATCTCTCTTTCCACTGGCCCATAATTGTTTTGAAACCAGCCGATCAATATGCCCAAGCAAACTAGAAGCAGAAATTACACACTCTGACATCTGGTCTCACATATACATACTGAACGAAGTATGGTTTACGTTGCAACTGTTTCTGAGCAAGGACAGTTCACTTAGACAGGAAGAAACCATTTGATTGACACAGAAAGTGACAAATCACAGTATGTTTTGGTGTTACATGTCATTTAGAGGCGGATTATTAAGGAAACAGTAGTTCGTTTAGTCAATGGAATGAATGTGGATCATGACGATAATGAATCTATTTGAATGAAAACATACTGTTAACAAAAACACGACGAGTAAAAAATAACCCCACAAGATAATAATGCATTAATAACAATGTTTTTAGAAGAAGAAAAATCTAGAATGTCTGTTTGAAACACTCCAAAAACATGCAAGTCAGAACCTGTAAGTCGAGTATAAATACACTCTTTCCATAACAACATGATAATGTTTCAATATTTTGTTTAATTTTGCACTTTCATAAACTAAAATCTTACTTTGCCGACTAAAATTTGATGCCATTTAAAATATTTACAGTAAAATAGAGTAAAAGTAATGAACATAATATTGATTTAATATACAGGATACATTCAAATAAATATGGCTAACACAAAAAAATGGTGTAAAAATGTACACTACTATAACTGCAATAAAATCATGAGAATAATGGTGCATCTCTGAACATTTGTAAGGGAAACAATATAGAGGAAACTTCGTCTAGACCATGATCAGAACTTCTGTTCAACTTTAAGTTAAAAAAGTAACTAGACATAAGAAAACTAAGCAAAATATGCATACCTACTTTAAATGCCACAAGAATATTTAAAAGCAAACGTGGAAAAATCGCAATGATTAGTTTGTACTCCTGCCATTTGAGAATGACACTATAAATGCCACTGGTCTAATATCTCTTCTTCATTAGATGATTCATACTGCATATTGACTTACTACTCTACAATATTCTCTGTCTGTGCTGGTTTTTACTTGCTTTTTTTCCCTCAATAAGGTCAATACATTCATGTAAGCATTATGGGAAATTTATTATTTGATCAGAAATATAGCCTTTGTTTTTCTTTATACTCTGCTATCCTATAAGCTTTGCAAGTGAACTGAAGGACCCATCTCTATACTGTGCGCACAACCAAAGTGAAACGTCATCAAATCTTGTCCATTCCCAGAGCAGATACAGGATAAACCCTTTCGACTAGAACCATTACCACTGCTCCATCTTTCAGAGGAATCCCCTCTGGGATTTTAATGAATGGAAAGTCTGACACTGAGAGATGGAGATGGCGAAGAGATGAAAGGAAGAGGCTTGGGAGGACGTGCTTATTCAGCAACTGACTCCAGTGATCTCACTTCCTCTCCCACCACTGGTCAACAAGAGTGGTTGGAGAAGGTCAAAAAATGAATACTTAATGCATACATCGATGAGATTCACAGGCTCTCATTGAATATCGTTTTATTGATTTAAAAAAAAAGTCTCAAGCTTTTCTGTGGATAGAGAGGATTGTATGAGACCTATTTATACATTTTTGATTGTGATTGGTTGACAAATGCTTCTAGGTGCTGCTGGACCCTTTTCCCAGACTATGGTGATGTGTTTACAGTTAATAACATTGTAAATCTAGCAAAGGTTTATGTACATTTATAACACCATACTTGGTGTTTTATTACCTTGCCATTAAATCACAGAAAGCTAGTTTTAATACAACGTCTGATGGAGAGACGACAAATTTTACATCTTTTGATTTTCTGACCAGCATAATCAATCGCTCTATATTTTTTCCTCTTTTGCACAGTCATAGTAATTTGTTTCCTATTGGACAAAATGGGAACACAAAAATTATATTTGTTGTAGTTTTCATATACACCACTATAGAAAATCAACCCAAATATAATGACTTCCACTTCTGAGAACCCTAGAATGTGTAAAGGGGTCCATTAATGCTGCATTCATGTAATAGATGCTTAATCAGAAACCCCCCGCTGTCCAACTTTGCTTGGTTACATTAGCAGAAATGAAGAGTCATTTCAGAGGTGGATAAAGTCACTGAATTTGATGAAATATTTTTATTAAATGGCATGCACTAATGTATCAGTGCACAATAAGTCTAGGACATAAAGCAAACACTGTTAAATTGATTTCAAGTTGCCATAAAAACTAAATTTTCTTGGGGAATAACAATACGCCTTTTGTTGTTAGTGTGCATCATGAATATGTGTGTACATCTCAATATGGCAAACTCACGTCTAGTTTCCAGTAGTTTACACAGCTGATTCCTGGCAAAAGTCTGGATTAAGTTGCAGTCTGGCGTGGAGCGCTACTATGCTGACAGAGATCTTCCTCCTTTCACCATGCCCTCATTCAAAGCACAGAGAGCACAGAGTTCACTGGAGTTAAACTACACTGTACTGCACTTGTGAATCATGCCTGACTTTAGGTATTAGGCCAAGGCTAAATAGCACTGCTTTGAAATCCGTCAAGCAAAACATCCAAAGAACACCACATGGATGTAATTATCTCATTTGATCCTCATTTATCTCTTCCTCGTTTCCTTCTCATCCTATTCCCTGGCTAGTAATAAAGTCGTACTTTGCATAGCGATGTTTTTTTCGTCTGCTGGAAATTGTTATCTCAAGTTGACAGGATTTTGTTTAACTATCTTTTTTTTTAAACATCAAAACTGTGAGAATGAAACCACACGGCCAATTTGCAATTGATTTCTAAAGGTTTTCCTAATATAACGTGATGAATTTGAGGGTGAAATCACACCTGTATTATTATTACAAGTGTTATGAATCCCTCACCCACATTAAAACTGTAATTGTGCATAACAATCTTTTCCATTTTGAGCCTTTTTTTGTTTTACAAATAATTATACACAGTAGAGGGGGTGTGCTGGCAGCACAATACAAAATGCATTAATATGCAAATAATGTTTTTACTCACTCAAAATTTTGTGTGATTCAAATATGCCTCATCATTATAAATCATTCAGTGTTTTTTTATTTTTTTTTTCAAGGCTACACAATTAGCTACAAATGCTTGCATTTGCATTCCATTGTAGCTTCAGAAAATAAGCTAATTCATGTTATTTATTATGCATTAAACATTCTTCCTATGGACACTCACAACCACATTCACTTGGCTGATGCATTTTTATAGCATCTCTAAATATTGACATTGAAGGAGATTTATCAGAATAAGCACTGTACATTCAACCTAATTCAGCAATTATCAAGTTTGCATTGAAATTGATGAGGCGTCAAGGCTATGCATCACACATTTGAACACTGGGATAAGTTCAACGGTGCAATATGATATTGGTGCAAATGTGTCCTGTCAGCTGACACTGTGACAAGATCACACGGTGGCTAGACATCCCATTAACCAGATATTAAACTCTGCTGTTTAAGGCTGCAGCTGAACTTCTTAAAAAAAAAGAAAAGAAAAAAAAAAACAGCGCTAAAGCTATCGACTTTCACTCGGCCAGACTGCTTGGATATTACTTTGACATCTCAAAGAAATGAGGGAGGTCACGAGAGGTCACAAGCCTCGTCTGGCTTATTTCCTGATGGGGTTGTGGCACAGAAAAACATGTTCGACATCCCAAATAAACATTCAAGGTGGCCCAAGAGACTTCTTTTTGAACATTTCCATCTCCATGCCTCTCTGTTCCTTCAATAGATGTTTTCTCTTGCTCTGTCTCTCCCTTACACAGTCTGCACAGAATTAGGTTAGCAAACCATTACGAACAATGAAAATGATAAAGCAGTTGGCCATGAAACAAATGGACTGCAATCATTCTGGAAGCAAAATTGCAATATCAAGTCTTCCATCTAAAGCAAAGCACTGGTGTGATATATTGCTTAAGGCTCATAGCTGCTAACTGAAAGGTCACTGGTGTGATTCCCATGTGTAGGGACATTTCCTTTGCCCATTGTACATAAAATATTTTGGCAAATTCATCATCCTTTCAGCTACAAGAAAAATATTGTTGTACTTGAAACTCTGTTTAATACATTTTACCATTTTTAACAGATATCCCCCTCCAAATCGGTACAGGAAAATAAATAAATAAATAAAAAACATAAGTGAACTTATGCATCAAAAAATTATAAATGTACAGCATGAAAATGGACATTCATTTTGAAATTTGCTAAACTTACATTTAACAGTTATTAAAATAAATTGACAATTTTTTTTTTTTTTTTTAATGAACAAAGTCAGTGTTAGATGACAACAAATGTCATCTAAATGTAATAATAGAGGAAATTAGCATGCACAATTAAATATTTAACATCACAGGTTAAAAAAAAACTATTAATATTGTGCATCACTACTTGGAACCCTACTACTTTTCAAAATCAGCTACACAACTAGAATTTAGGATGATTGTCAACCATCCTGGTCATCCTTACAAAAGATCAAACATAAGAAAAACAATGTGGAATGGCATTTGCGACCCAATTTTATTTCTGTAATCGGATGTATTTCAGAGTGAAAAGGAGTGATAAACAAGAAAAAAAGAAACTGACTGTTAAATGTAGGGCTGAGATGATAAATCGATGCATCGCAATTCATGGATCGATTCTGAGATTTTTCGAATGCATCGCAATTCTCTCTGGAATCGATTCTGAGCTTAGTTTTTAACAAGCAGATGGCACCGTTAAAAACTAGATTAGAGCGCCATCTGCTGTAAAAAACTAAGCTCAGAATCGATTCCAGAGAGAATTGCGATGCATTCGGAAAATCGCAGAATCATTTCTCGATTCGCAATGCATCAATTTATTTTCCCAGCCCTAGTTAAAAGTGAAGGATTTCATAACCAGTGGGATCCATGTGGACTGTCCATGGCTGTGTTCCAGTCCATTTTTTTATGCCCTTCACTCGCTAATTTCCCTCCGTCTCGTTTACTCGGATGTACGTCATTGATTACGTTGCATGAGTACCCCCTACTGGCGGAACCCTTGGAATGAAAAAAAAAATTATTATTTATATATTATAGAGTTGTTTGGGGTGGGGATAAACTAAACACGATCTGCGATGACATCATAGTCGTGTTGCATTGTGGTCTATAGAGTGGCCTGAAATGTGCATATGAAGCAGACTCGCTCCCTCAGTCCAAATCGAGGGGTCGAGGGTTTGTCCATATAAACTTCCCTCATCCATTTCACGAAGTGGAACGCACTTCAAAATGGAAAATCGTGTCTAAAAGTGGAGTGGAACGAAGCCCATGTCATCTGCAGTGTTGCTAGATTGGGCGGTTTTGAAATTGATTGTGCGGGTAAAAATTGGCTTGGGCAGGTGGACAAAATTTGGGCTGGTTTGGGGTCAGTTTGCCGGTTTTCAAATATCTAAATTGTATAGGCTAATTGGTTAACAAACAAACCCAGGTGTGTATGTACTGCATCCAATCAGTCATCATGACAAAATGCTGATGCTGATGTTGACGTCGCCTGCCGTATTTTTAGCCAATCACTAGAGATCAGCAGTCGGATGTAATGATTTATGAGTGACGTTTTTTGCATGATAATGGATCAGATTAAAGTGCAACACAAAGGTAAGCACATTATTGTTGTTGTTAATTTTTTTATTGTCAGATTATCGTACAGTATGTATCAATGAATGACACAGCTTTCACTGTCATGGGTGTGTGCATGAACGAGGGTGAAATACCTGCTAATTACTTATAATGGGCACTTTTTACATTTAAATTGGCTTATTCTGCCTGTTGACATTTGAGAAAGATGCATGTGTTTTTTCAAGGGTATCGGTTAATTTCTTGATTGCCGTTTTAACATGGTGTCTGCCTGCATATTTTCTTCATGTTTAGTAGTACTCTTTAATGTATTTTCCCTAATTTCATCTGTTTACCTAGGAAATGTATCTATATTTATATTATTTTGTCGTCATTCATTTGTTTTAAGGAGTTAAAAATGGTCCTTATAAACCTTTATTGACATGGCAATATTCTATCACATTATTTTGACAGTTAAAAGTTTTGGGCAGTTTTTTGTTGGAGTGGGCGAGTTTTGGTGGGATTTTGGGCTGGAAATCGTCCATCTAATCTGGGAACTCTGGTCATCTGTACTAATTTGGTTGGCAAAACTCACAGGATTGTTGTTTTCAAGAACGTTTAAGTCAAAGGAAACTTCCAATAAAAACAATAGAATCTTGTGTGGAAGACAATAGAAGATATTTTGAAAAATGTATTTTTTTTCTTCTTCTTCTTTTTTTTAATACAATGAAAGTCAATGGGGCCGTACAAGTTTGGGATGATATGAGGTTGAGGCAATTATAACAACTTTCATTTTGGGTTAACTATCCCTTTAAATCCTTCACATGAAATTAGTGACTGAGCATCCCAGGTCTGCTCACCTCTTCAATAAACTCTTCTGATATGCCACTGAAACTGAACATGATGTTCAGTGAATTACCAGCCCTTTCAAACTCAAAGTGTTTTAGATAGCATCGAGCCATTCAGTGATCGAGGACATTGTGTAGAATAAGCAATAGTTCACAAAGGTACAGTACAAAAGATACTACAAGGTCAGTTCTGTGCATACAAGTGCCTTCATTTCACTAGCTTTGCAAAAGACCACATTTCCAAAGCTATAGTAGCATCATTCAAATACTAGTATCCCAGTAAGCTGCATTCAATGTTTTGCCAGTTATAAATGCAAACCAGCGCTCGGGTGGGACTGGGATACTGTGCCCTTGTGTCAACCACTTAAATGTAATTGCATCGAGGAAACAGACAGCTGTAATAACATTCCACATGCCATGACATTTAGTGAAAAACTAAAGTAAATATGATGCTTGCTGCATTTCATAATTTCCATAAAGATGCATCATGTCAAGGCGGAGCATGTAAATCATTAGTATCTACGGTATTTTTTATTATTTAATTTGTTTTGTGCCAACCTTCCTATAAGTTAATGCATAAGCAATTAATGCTAGTGGTTTCCTTGCCCTTAATATGAATATCCACACAAAGGCATCATGGGTAATGCTTGGCTTCTAATTCCAAACAAAGTGGACGTATTTTGGCATGTCATGTCTTTCTCTGCATAAAGAAAGCATGCCCAAATGATCGCTGTGCAAATGGGGAAGACGTCAGCAAGGGAGAAAGGCCTTCACACGTACTGCTTCTGCATGCAGATTTATATGTGGTTAACACAAGCAGAAAAGCCAACGAGAGCCAAAGCAAAACACTAATGATTAAAAAAAACATGCAGGACATTATTACACCTACAGATTAATTTGCCTACGCATACAGTACTGAGTATTTGTTGATATTTTACATGTTAAAGAGCTTATGCTTCACTAGTGACAGACCCTTATAGAGACCAGGCCGATTAGCAGATTAGGCAAAGCATACAGCACATTTTTGGTTCCCTTTCAGTCGGTCACTCTCGACGTCACGTCGGATGACCGACGAATTGGGATCTCGCTTAGAGAGACCAATCT
>NW_015551075.1:1541043-1545868 GCF_001515605.1 Sinocyclocheilus anshuiensis | reverse complement strand
AAGCCCTGGCCTACGCCAAAAAGTAGGGGCGCAGGTGGCTTCCACAGGACACTGGAAGGGGCAGTAGCTGTGGCCTTTTGGTAGGATCCCAATTCGTCAGTCATCCGACGTGACGTCGAGAGTGACCGACTGAAAGGGAACGTCTCGGTTACGTATGGTAATCCTCGTTCCCTGAAGGAGGGGACGGAGATGTCACGTCCCGTCGCCACAGCTCCTGTACCACCGCTGAGCGGCCGGGTCACCGGCTCGGCTCCTCAGCGAAAACCTGAATATGCGCTGCATCTGCTGCCTACTTATACTCACGCTGTGATCAGCAGCAGCTGGATGCAATAATCGCATGCCAATGTGCATTGGCTCATTTAGTTTACACTCGAAGTAGATTGGTCTCTCTAAGCGAGATCCCAATTCGTCGGTCATCCGACGTGACGTCTCCGTTCCCTCCTTCAGGGAACGAGGGTTACCATACGTAACCGAGACGTTTTCAAATACCTCGAGTGAATATCCAGTAAATACTATATTAAGTAAGTATTCATTTAATTTTAGTGATTTTGTAAATGACTCATTTGCAATAATTAACTGGCATTTTATATAAGGCTGTCACATTAATATTGGCCAACCACTAGTTGTGGTGTCATAACCAAGAGAATTTTAGAATTTATTTTGAAATACTACAGAACTTTTAAAATCTGAACAGATTTTACAATACTAGGCATTGTACACTTGCCAATTTTGTAAATGATGTTCCTAAAACAACAAACTCGCTTCTTTGCTATAGATGCATGACAAATGAAAAAAAAAAATTGTGAGTTCTAAAATCATAATAATAATAATAAAAAATAAAAAAAAGTTTGATATCCTCCAACTGGATGGATTTACAGTCTGAAGCATAAAAAAGAGGAATCTGTGCCCATGTGTGATTTTCTGTGAAATCTGTCGACTTTGACTGCCCAAAATCCGCAGACTGGCTCTGATCACTACTGATCATATGATTCGCTAATTACTCTTATAAAACCTAAAAAAAAAATCCAATCTTGTACCCAGTTTAGAGGCTGTCCAAAGAGAATCCACAGGAATTTTCCCCCAAATCAAAGCCATAGCCAAAGAAGACGCTCCCGTATGATGTCTTCACTGTTTGCTGCTCTCTCTGCTCTTGATCCTTTAGGCTTATTTCAGTCTGCTCTTCAAATGATAGGCACAAGTATCCTTAGCATGCACCCGGTGACAACACACGGCGATATAAGATGCTCAGCAGCAATGTGATTGGTGCCGGGCTTGTTAGAAGCACAGCCAAAGCCCTGAGGGGCTGAAAGCTAGAGAATAGAGATGGAGGCCATAACACTGGTGCGTCAGATTCAGGAACCAAAAAAGCACATATTTCCTCTTACATGTCCTCCTTCTCTCCACCTTTATTCCAGCTCTATCACATTTTATTCAGATCCACTTTAGTATGGGGTTGTCTTCGTCTCTTCTCTGCTGTCTTCTGGGAAAGCAGGCAATAAATCAGGTTACATAACCATATGGATGCAGTATTTTTTTTAAGCGAACGACCCCTGGACCCATATAAGGGTTCTCATGGCTCATATCAAAACAAATTCTTCTTTCACAGACCACAGAAGATTTTTAATAGGCTTCATTTTTCATTTACTAGTGTGCGTTTTGATGATTTTAAGCTTTTAATTCAAAATAATCCAAAATACGCAACTCCAGCTTAATTTACTGAGGCTGCAAATAAAATTCTGTTTAATTTGACATCATCTTGAAAGTTAAGGACACTTCCACAAGTATAACCTAAAGTAAAATCATATTCTAACATTATTTCCATCATTCTTAAAATGCATAATTTCTTCTTAAATTAATAATCAGGGTTCAGTAAAAGTAAAGCTCAATCGACAGCATTTGTGGCATAATACTGATTACCACAACAATTAATCTCACTTTTCCATCTTCCAAAAAAGAAAAAAAAAGAAAAAAATCTGGGTTACAGTGAAGCACTTAAAATGGAAGTAAATGGGTCCAATCTATAAACATTAAAATACTCATGGTTTCAACTAGGGCTGCAAAAACTAATCGATAAAACCGATAATAATCGATAATGAAAATAATTGACAACTAATGTCATTATCGATTAGTCGACCACCAGTCACGACAAATCACAACAGTGAATAATGCATTTCTATAGACAAAATGTATCTAAAAATAGCGGACGAAACAGTGTGAGCTGCTGCGGGAAAGATGCGTAATCCAAGCTGCCCCAAACATGAGAATGCTTTATTTTAAAATTCAAGCTAATGCATTAGTGTAATGTTGAACACGGCTTGTCCTATCAGGCGCTTTGACAGATGCATGAGCTGTTTAATGTGTGAGATATGTTTCCTTAGCGCACAAACTGCATTTTACGGTAATATCCTTTTCTGTAAATGTTACATATTCACGTGAATGTTTCTATTTTGCATGAAGGCTCGTCCTGACAGTCTGCGTTAAACTTCAGACTTCACTGAACGAGTGCCGATGTTCTGACAAATAATGCTACCTATCAGATTATGCTACCAATACTGTATTTATCCTACTGTAAGGGTAGGCTTAGGGTTGGGGTAGGTGTACATGTTAATAAAACCTCACACCTTATTAATATCATGCTGGAAGCAAAATCTGATAGGTAGCACTTTTTGCAGATGGAACGCAGTAAAGTGGGAGAAAACTAATATTCAGCGCAATGATATTCATTTTGCTGATATATCTGTTATTGGACGTTAAATTTAGGTTTAAAAGTCAACATGTAATTCAAGTATTTCATGATATAGTAACCATAAATGGATAACAGTGTGATTGAACATAAATCAAAGACATTTCTTACATTTCAGAATCAGAATCAACTGTGCTTTATAACTCTTTTACACATAATGTATAGCATAGAGATATATTCACCATACGGTATGTTTTCATAGCATTCAGTTGGCATGTTTGTTTGAAGGACAGCATTGGGCAGGATGTGGAATAGTGTGTTTTGTCAATTTAAAGGGTTAGTTCACCCAAAAATGAAAATTCTGTCATTAATTACTCACCCTCATGTCGTTTCAAACCCGTAAGACCTTCGTTCATCTTCGGAACACAAATTAAGATATTTTTGATGGAATCTGAGAGCTGTCTGACCCTGCATAGACAGCAACACAACTGAAATGTTCCCAATTCCAGAAACTTTTTTTTTTTCTTTTGTGCACAAAAAGTATTCTCGCAGCTTCGTATAATTGCGGTTGAACCACTGATGTCACATGGATTATTTTACAGATCTCCTTGCTCCGTTTCTGGACTTGGGAGCATTTCAGTTGCATTGCTGTCTATGCAGGGTCAGACAGCTCTCAGATTCCATCAAAAATATCTTAATTTGTGTTCCGAAGATGAACGAAGGTCTTACGGGTTTGAAACGACATGAGGGTGAGTAATTAATGACAGAATTTTCATTTTTGGGTGAACTAACCCTTTAAAAAATAGGCTTTTTATCCGATTAATCGATCAAATAATCGGCCAACTAATTGATTATCAAAATAATCATTAGTTGCAGCCCTAGTTTCAACTATAGCCACAAAAGGTAAACAATATGTGTGCTGTAGTGAATTTAGTGTGAAAAAAAACTTTTGTGTCAAATTATATGTAGTTTTAAAACTTTGTCAATGTCAAACTCTAAAATGACTGTAAAACTTTTGATTTTGGATATTTTTAAATCCTTCAAAAATTGGCCCCATTCACTTCCATTATAAGTGCCTTTTTTTACTTAAATAAATTGAAGCCAAAATAACTGATAAACATTATGACACAAATGCTGTCGACTGAGCTTAACTTGTACTGAACCCAGAATATCACACCACACTGAAAAAAGTTTTTCCAAGCAGTACTTCATCCAATTAATAATTTGTCTTTCAATTAAATTAGCCATTATTTGTTTTATTTTTCAAGTAATATTTTTTTAGTTCAAAACATAGATAAATATAAATATTTTTTAATTAAGAGCTCAACTAAGACATATTTGTTTTGACGAATGTAAACCATCAAGGTTAGATTAACTCATATTAAGTTTATATCATGACCACGCCTCCTCACACTGGTGCTGCGAGTCAGTTAACGACGCCATTTTGTCACCGTGATTGTGTGTGAATTCAACGAGCTGTGGATGAGAAGGTGGAAACTTTGTTTTAGATAAGTTAGTTGTATGGACGTTATTTTCCACCATTTACATTTTATGGCTCTTTCTTTTCCTCGAGAGACTGTGATCGGTGAAAACTGTTGTTTGTCTAAACGATGGGTCATCCGTTAGCTAGCTAGTTTTCTCACGCGCCTGCAGCGAACAAAACCGCGCTTGAACCCCGGACCAGCGAGTTCGACTGAGATCATTTTCCTTTTTCTTTTTCACTCGATGTTGTTTATGAGGAGTGTATGTTAATTTTACTCATACAGCAGCTGCGATTGCAGCGGAGGAGAAACGATGGTGGCACTAATATGATGAGTGCAATATTTTAACGACCACGTTTAATAGACATGGCTGTTGTTTGAAAGAGTAAGTTTAAATTAATTAATGGTATAAATACAAAAACGGATGAATATACTTCTGTTCTGTCTAGGTTCAGAGCCCTCTTAATGACTATCTTGTTTTGGAAGGAAGAAGAAATGGAAGAGATGCTTTGGAAGTGCAAGTATGGCCCTCATAACTATGATAAGAGAGCACAGCTAACGTTATATAAACATTAGCCCCCGGATTCACAGGCCAGTCTCAGACTAAAATGCATGTTCAAGCTGTCTTAACTGAAAATATCTTGTACTGACACATCTTAAA
>NW_015551075.1:1540499-1540906 GCF_001515605.1 Sinocyclocheilus anshuiensis | reverse complement strand
ACAAACAGCTTGTAACACTCCAAAGAGAAAGGAAAACTTGAAATCGCATCATATGACCCCTTTAAATTAATTAACGGTATAAATACAAAAACTGATGAATATACTTCTGTTCTATCTAGGTTCAGATCCCTCTTAATGACTATCTTGTTTTGGAAGGAAGAAGAAATGGAAGAGATGCTTTGGAAGTGCAAGTATGGCCCTCATAACTATGATAAGAGAGCACAGCTAACGTTATATAAACATTAGCCCCCGGATTCACAGGCCAGTCTCAGACTAAAATGCATGTTCAAGCTGTCTTAAACTGAAAATATCTTGTACTGACACATCTTAAATATGTCAGTGCCATTGTCGTGTCTCAAGATGCACACCAGTAAAGTTCTTAAGGCATTTTTATAAAAGTTTTTTAA
>NW_015551075.1:1533721-1539927 GCF_001515605.1 Sinocyclocheilus anshuiensis | reverse complement strand
GATTACTTTATTGACTGGCACACTGCACAATTAAATGTAAACCCTTAAGTCAGATGCCCTTATAAAGACTGTAACTTTAATGTTTGCTCTTCACAGAAAAGTTGTCAAGACAAGCCTGACATCACCCAAAGACCAGCATTTTTTACAGTAAACCAGGTACGTATAAGTGCATTCATCCGGAAAAAGCATTCATGTCCTTGTAGAATAATAATTACCATCTGTAATCTGGGAATTTTCTGAGAGCTTCTACTTGTACCACGTGACCACTGTACCTGACTGCTGCAGATTAATTTAGGCATGGATAGTGTTGCCATAGAAACGCACAGTTCCCGGTCCAAGGACATGAACAGCTCTAAGTAGAACATGTTGTGAACGCAGCATATGATCTTGAGTATTTGACAACAGCATTATCTAACTTGATAATGTCTTTATCAATCTGTTTCTCCCTCTGTTAGGATGCCGCTGACAAGACAGACTCCAGTAAGAATCCTCAGCGTTGATCAAGCAAGTCCACATCTAACCCATCTAGAGTGGGAATCATCTTGAAAGAAACCTTTGTAATGGATAGAAGGCCTGAGATCGGTCGGTTCATGTCCATTTTTTCAGACTGATTTATGCTCTGCACCATTCCCTGCACCTGGACTAAGTGTATGAAAAGCACTTTATATTTTATTCAGCAGGTAATGCTCTACCTCGGAAAAGGTGAGTTAGCACCTAAAATTCAGTACTGCCAATATTGTGAACTTGGAGTGGAATAAACCCATATAGTTTTGATGCCGTTTGTTGAGATTCTGAGATAAACTGTTTTATGTTAGTTTGTTAAACTAGTTTTTTCATGTTTTATGGGGAAATGTTTTCAGATAAAAAAATTCATGTTTTGTTGTGTTTTTAAATTAACATTTGGAATTGAATTAAAATAAAACAGAAAATTGCATGAATGTTCCTTTATTTGTTAGCTTTTTTCTTAATTTTCTAGTTTAACAAATTGGAAAAATAAAACAACTGATATAGATTTAACTTGGAAATTACACTGAAAAAAATGTTTCATTCAACCAATTAAAAATATTTAGGGTAATGATTCACATCTATATTTTCTAGCTTGAGCCAATGAAAAATAAATAACTTGCCCTAAACAATATTTTCTATGTCTATGAAAACTATAAAAATAAATTTCTTAAATGAGAAATTTTGTTTTGATTAAATCTATATTTTTTTGTTTGGATCAAAAATATAATTTAAATTAATTGACTTTCTTCAACAAGAAAAATATACTTTGTGACAGGTTTTATAAAATAGTTTTCATAGACATAGAAAATATTGTTTAGGGCAAGTTATTTATTTTTCATTGGCTCAAGTTAAAAAATATAGATGTGAATCATTACCCTAAATTTTTTTAATTGGATGAATGAAACTTTTTTTTCAGTGCATCCCATTTCACCTATACTCGTGTAGACCATTTTACCACCACACGGCACCCATCTGCTAAAGGTAAATCTGTCTGTAGCTCGATCTATCTGGTGCTGTGCTGTGGATGTGATGGAGATACATTGGACAAAGGGTGCTCACATTTACCCACTTACAAACTGCATAAAGTTTACATCAGTCCACATGAGACAGGGGAAGAAATAGATGGCAAATATTTAACACCAACTGTTCTTCACATCTGTAGAGCATGAACCACTGAGTTACAGATACATTTCATATGGCAGCATAAGGAGAATATGCATCAAACTGGAAAAGAAAACTGGCTCTTAAATCCTTAGCAAGTAATATAGCTCAACAATAAGAATGATTCACTTACCCAGGGCCAGAGTGAGAATTTAAGGCCAGTTAACAGAACAGTTACTTATTCGTTCATGCCACTGCAGCGCTGCCATTGAAAATTATACGTTCATTGATCTTGTAGATCCATTTGTACGCCTTGCAAACTCAAACGTTTGTGATGTGTTCAGCATTGGTGTTGCATATTCTGCTGATTTGTTTCCAAGATAGTGTTATCCAACTGGCTATCATTGTAGCAACTGCAAAAATGATTTTTGGGAGTCTGGAAAGCATCAGTAAGAATGCGATGAAAACCGTAAGTAATGCTCAGTACCATTTCGTTAATCAAATTCCGTATTTTTGGGGAATTTTTGTTCTAGACAAGCAAACAAAAATATTTGTAAAATAAATATTTTTAAGGATATTTCATTAAAGGAAACATAAAAAAATAATGATATTTAAAAATATGAATATTTCTAGCAAAAAATAAACAAGCAAAAATGCATTGCTAAAAATTATTTTGCGGTCGAGCCAGAAAAACTGTTAGCAAGGCAAGTAAAAATGGCCAGCAGAAAACAATCCTTTTTGTTGAACCCTGTATTTTTTCCCATAGCTGTGAGTATACTAGACAATATACCATGTCCCTCACAGGCAATTTTGATTACATAGAGATACAATTAGGTTAAATGCTTTTAAATAAATTTTTTTTCTTCACTTGTTCATTGCAATTGTCCCGCAGTGTGACAAATTATTTGTTTTAAAGTATGAGGTCATAAAAACAGAATGAATAATAACAAAAATGCTGTATAAAGTAGCTTTAGTTCAGCGGATCACACTGCAGAACATGCCAGCTTCCTCAGACGTATTTCAGGTCAACTACCCACGTGTGTATCAGGCCTGATGTACACAGCATAAGCGCTAACAATGGCCTATGTGCAAAAATAGACCATGCAAAGACAATAGACAATGCTCTGGGTGCAGTAAAGCTGTCAGGTCTAATAGATGTAACAATCTAACGGATGCTCCAAACAAAACCAGCATTAGAGCACAAACCTTTACAGAAAATAAACTGAGTTATGCATTTTGTGGTTTTGAATTGCTAGATCTTTAGCGAAAAGACACTGATCATAATTGATCATAAAAAAGTTGTTTTTTACCTCTTTCACAGCAGTGAACAATATGAGGCAATGAGTCTTTAGTAATTCGTTTAATGAAGAACTTGCAAATGAACTGTAACCTAGTAGTTCATATTTTTGTCCTGAGCAGCTTTTTTAAGACTTTGAGCATCATCTATGATCATCACTCGCCTCACCACACTCTAAAAAATCCTGGGTTATTTTTTTAACCCAAATGCTGGGTTGAGCCTTTTGGGTCATTTTTTTGGGGGTTATTTTTTCAGTGTTTGGGTAGATTTTGTGTTATCCAGCTCCTGGGTCAAATGTAACAACCCAATGTTTGGGTAGTTTTAGTGTTACTCAGATTCAGGGTCAGATGTAACCCAGTGGTTGAGTTATTTATCGCGGGGATTTTGCGTCTTCACTTCACGAGAGAACAGTTCTAAGCGCCATCGAATTGATGCATTTCTACGGTAAAATACAGGTTTGTGTACATTTTATTTTATCTATAAAATCATTACTGTGCTGTATATAGTTACATTTTATGAAGAGCAACATACAAGCGCGTGGTGTGAATCACCTTTTACGAGTGTCGCGGTCTTTTCGCGTGATGCTTTGCATAAAATAAACTATTTTATTCATAAACGTTAATCTGTAAACCTTATTTAATGTATGAAGTAAAAAATAAGCTAGTAATATAGTAAAAATGAATAAACTCATTAGCTGTGTTAAATCAACCCATTATGCTGGGTTAAATAATCCAATTTGCTGGGTAAATTTAACCCAAGATGGGTTCTGTCCTATATTTACCCAGCCCTTGGGTTAATAACAACCCAAATTGGGTTGCAACTTGCAACCAAAAATATTCATTTGAGATTGCCACTGGCGACTATATAAATTTACATGTTATGACTTAAAATTTTGCATGTAATGCCTTTTTCCTGCTTGTTTTGCGATCACATCTCTTGTTATGTTGACATAATAAACTGAGACGATGCACATCAAAGCTTTAGTGGGAAAAAAATTAATTTTCAAACAGTCCTCATCTCTGCCAAATGCAGCATTGACGGCACACCTGCTAAAAGCAGCTTCAGTTGTGCAGCATGAGAGAGACTGAAAATGACGGAGACGTGCGAAGTAAAAGTGCAGACAAGCAGTGTCTACTTCGTGCACAACTTGAACAAACTACAACAGGTAAAGCTGTCAGCTGTGTGGACAATATTGTTAACAATTCTCGTTTATAATCGATACTAATAAGGCTTCTTGTTATCAGGATCTTTAGTCTATATGCTTTGTTCTGTTAATGCATGAACTTCATATTATTTGTAGCACACTTGCCATCCAATAATAGCAGTAAGCCTTGTGCTCTGTTACCTTTTACAAAACAAAGTATCAGCTTTCTGCAAAATTCATAACGAAATTCAAACAATAAACACCGTTTCGCCCTGCAGAGTTTAGATTCAACCCTAATTAAACGCACCTGATCCAACTAATCAAAGCCCTTCAGGCTTATTTGAAAACTAGATGGTATGTGTGTTGCAGCAGGGTTGGAACAAACCTCTGCAGGGCTCCGGCCCTCCAGGAACTGAGTTTGACAGCCCTACTTTAACGCCTCAGTTCAAGTGGCACGTGAACCCATCATATCTTTACACTTAACTCGTTAGTCGGCTAAAAAAAAAAAAAGTATAAAGAGGAGCATTTTGCTAAATATATGTGCTATATTTCATATTCATACGTTTACTTAACCTGTTGTCTACATTATAAGAAAGAATGCAAGGAGCTAAAGATAAAATTCAAAACCTCCTATATAATTGCATGTTACAGACTGAATGTGTGCAGGACATATGACAACATTTATAGGATGCATTGAGGAGGAGCCCAAACTACGCTCAATGGCCAAGTGATGCTGACATAGTTATGGTCTGTGATATGGCACAGATTCTGTTTAATAAACAATTCTTTGTGACTGTATATAGTTCTGAAGTTGGAAAAGACTTTAGTTCCCACTTTAAGTGAACCTTAGTTCCCAGGATTTCTATAAGATGGATTAAAATGCTGATGCTGTAAAAGAAGGGGAGACATAAATGTGTTTTTTTTTTTTTAAACACACGTTTATCTGTGGCACTTAAAAAATAATTTGGTGCCTAATTTTGTTTCTTATAGGAGCCAATGGCCAATGGCAGTTTTTTTTTGTCTGGAGCCCTGTTACATAAGACATTAAAGCCAGATACTGCTTTTCATTTGTGTCGATCTGTGGCCTTGAGGTAATCCAAAAATATTCCTGCTACAAATTACTTTCATAATTCAGCATTTAGATAAATCTTCTGATTACATTTTGATTGAGCAATTAGTTATTTGTCCTGGAATGTATTTTTAAAGTGACCCTCGCTTCTCTGAAACACAGACTGTGGCACAATGATTATGTCTATAATTGTCGTTGGTATTAGTTGGTGTCACAACAGAATAAACAACAGTGTGTGTCTGTGTGATGGACTGTCATTTTGCCACTGTGCTGCATGCAAACTCTCACCTCGCAATCAACGCTAATCACTTCAGCCTGGAGAATAGGCTGATTTTCATCAAACAGGGAAAGACGAGAGGAAGAAAGAAAACTTTGACAAGGCTAATTTTGACTAAAACTCCCTTCTGCTTTGCCAGTTTTGTTTTTTCATAAAGCATTAGCCACATTTCATAACCAGACTTCAAAATACAGTACTTTCATTATAGTTCATATTTGCACTATTACATGTATTAAGACCCACTGAATGTGCTACCGTAATAGAATTATATCACAAAGTGTCTCCATTCATATAATCTAACAGCAATTGTAAAGCACAAAAGCACATAGCGCAGTGTGCACAGGAATGACATGGCATTTAAAGGGGTCATATGATGCTTTTTTAAAGATCATTATTTTGTGTATTTGGTGTAACATAATATGTTGACATGCTTTAATGTTCAAAAAACACATTATTTTTCAAATACTGTACATTATTGTAGGTCCTCTATGCCCCGCCTCTCTCAAACGCTTCGTTTTCTACAAAGTCCCTCCTTCCGACAAGCGCAGTCTGCTCTGATTGGCCAGCTGACCCAGTGCATTGTGATTGGCCGAACACCGCAAGCACTCGTCGGAAATGTAACGCCCCATCGCGATGTAACGTCGCGAGCTTCATCTTTCAAAATAAATGTAAAGACAGTAAATAATGTCATTAGTTTTACCATCAGTTCAAGCCCGAAAGGGGAACAGACACAGTAATGATGCAGTACACAAGCCGCGGTTAAGACAGCTGACTCTACTGTGATGTGACGCTGTCTCTCTCTCTCTCTCTC
>NW_015551075.1:1533508-1533677 GCF_001515605.1 Sinocyclocheilus anshuiensis | reverse complement strand
AACAGCTTGTAACACTCCAAAGAGAAAGGAAAACTTGAAATCGCATCATATGACCCCTTTAATGGCAAAGAGTGGACAATCAAACAAACATTTTTCTAAATTTAGATCTTGAGATCTTTTCAGAAAACCTAAGATTAAATTCAGAACACTTCATGATGGCAATGACCTC
>NW_015551075.1:1528140-1533498 GCF_001515605.1 Sinocyclocheilus anshuiensis | reverse complement strand
GTTTAAAAAAAAAAAAAAAAAAAAAGAAGGAGTCAGCGGGGCAATTTATCGTTGTATATTTCTTAGCGGAGATGCAGCAATGAAAATGCCTCATGAACGTCTACTTGATTAAAAACACAATCAACAGCTCTACTGAAGCCATATACTCTGCCCAACAATACATGAACTTAAATTGTTTGTCTGTATGTCTAATTGACTCATCGCTAAACTCTTCAGCCCTTGGCTACTGTATCTCGCTCTGACAAGACAAAACATCCCACAGGAACTTCAGAAAGTTTTTTATAAGCATTGTGATTCTCAGTACAATAAAAATCATATAAAACATAAAAAATTAATAAATGAATGAAATTAATATTAATATAAAATAAAAAAAATAATAGCATTCTGGGAGCGTGGCACCACAAAAAAAAAAAAAAACAAGCAAACAGACAAAAAAACTACATTTGCCGTGTTTTTAGATAATTTCTGCAAAATCCATTTTCAAACCATCTAAACACACAGGACTTTCACAGACTTACATTAGAAAAACAAAAGCTTGTCTGATTATTTAATAGATGGCAATGGTTACTCAGGGAGGGCTTAAAGAGCTAATAAAAAAAACAAATTAATCAAATTACATCATAAACATTACATACTGTAATAACTGTAAACTGCAGAAACAGTGAGGTAGTGCAAAAGACTATAGATAAATCTGGTTCTATTTGTTAACATTAGTTAGTTCATCAGACATCACAAACTACCATTGAATACATTAATTGAAAACAATTCTGAATACATTCTATTTTTACAACTATTTCATGTTTTGGCAAATTTATTTACATGAATACATTCTCATTTGTACTTTTCTGTAGAATCTGCTCACACTCCATTGAGGGTTAGTTTCAGGGGCTGACCTTCACGATTTTCAAGTTTTAAGATCGTACAAATTCATACGAAATCACCAACTGCCAAACAGCTGTTTTCTCATTAAATGGGGTTGATAATTTCTTACAGCATTTATTAATGTTAAATACTAATTTATGTAACTTAATGTTAAAATGTATTAGTATACACAGAAATTAGCATTAACCTAGACTAATTATTGTTAGTTTGTGATCGTTAATGAAACTGGAATACAGAAATACAAAAAAGGAAACGTCAGCAAATGTGAACACACCAAACAACTGACAGGAAGAGAGTGTTTCTGAATGCATTTTATTTTTGGCCCTTTACCATTTTTATATGATAGTAGGTGGGAGGGTTGTGAATGACATAAGTCAAACTCAGTCTTGGTGCTCATGTGGCGAACACATCACTCGACGTTTCAGAGCACATGCACGGACTGTTAGGCCACAGCTCTGAGTGGACCGAGCAGTCCTGAAAGTTTTTATGTTAGATGAAGTATGACTAGAACTGTGAAGAGGAGCCCTGAAGCACTTCAGCAGTGATGGCCAGAGCACAGGACGTTTCATTATTCTGCATGACAGTCTGTGGCCTGTTCCTCAGGATATCCAGAACATTGTGGTACAAAATAAAAAACAAACTTCTGATGAGGATGTTTTGGAATACAGACATGAACTCCATTAACACCAGACATGTTCTTGTGTTACACCTGCAGGGTGTCAGGGTGACATTTTTTTGAGGTGTTGCTGAATTTGAACTGTGGTGGAAAACAGGAGGCAGAATTGCACTTTGAATTTGAATGTGAGGAAACAGAATTAAAATGAATTAAAACAAAGAAATTCATATAACTGTTATAGACCAAACAATAGATATAAACGATGATAGAAACATTGATATAGATTAATAACGGTAGTATGGAAGAACAGTAAATAGAATGATAGATGAATAGCTATGACAATATATATTTAACAATAAAATGCCGGATGGATGAGATATAACAATAGAGAAATAGCAAAAAGATATCAATAAATCAGATAGAGGCAGATGATCTTAGATGTTCTTTAGGACAGGATTTTTTGGTGAGCAACTGACTTTTCACTACTTAATGATCACTCTCTTCAGTGCTGACTGGAAGGAGAGAGGAGTTGGCTGAGCGGGGACTGTGATAATATCCTGATGTCTTCAAATAAATGCATAGAACTGATAAAATGGCATGGAATATCAGGGTCATCTGCACTTGTTCTATACGGCGACAACAAGAGGAAAATTCCTCTGTTCACAAACTGCAGATTGACAAATGGAAGCAGCATCAATGGAGATATGCGAGACGCTCCGTTTAAGCGTGGGAGACACTTTCCGGCTGGCCATCAGAGCGCTGATGCTGCATGGCGTGTGGCGAGTTATTTACATAAGGTAAACACTGACTCATCGGCTAGTAAAATATGAAGTTGTGCAGTAATTCCAGAATACATGAAAAAAAAAAAAAGATATTGTTGAGTGAATTAATGAAGTTCTAAACGTAGGTTCGGGAGGAGCCTAATCATTCAGTCCTGTCAATCATCATTACGAGCTTATATATGCAGCACTCATTGCACTGCCCCAGCGTCAATTCTTCCGCTATCCCTCTGCCTACACGTCTCCTCTATATCTGTTATTCTCCCTCTATGTAGTACTGCAGTGGGGGGGTTGAACTCGGAGCTCAAGCCGAGCCTCGGGTTCGAGTCTTCGTCGAGGACAGCAAGTCAAGTTCGTTTACCATTAACCATCAGGACTGGATGGGCAGGCCAACTCGTGAATCTTTGGGAAAATAAAAAATCTGAATCATACTGTAGGTTTGTTTTTACTAGGGCTGTCGCGATAACCGCAATATCGCAATACCGCGCGATTGACGAGCAAACCGCAGAGGAATGCAAGAACCGCAGAAACCGTGATTTTTGCGTGTTTTATTTTTTCGTAAGGTTATGCCCTTCTCGTTTTACACTTCATCAGAGGCGGACAAAGTACACAACTCTATTACTTGAGTGAAAGTACAGATACTGCTGGTCAAATATTACTCCATTACAAGTGAAAGTTGTAAAGACAGATTTTTACTTAAGTAAAAGTACAGAAGTACTTGCTTTTAAAAGTACTTAACTACCAAAAGTAAATTTCCTTTTTTATGTCAATGCACTGTTTTATTATTGTTGTAAGTAATACTTGCAATACCTATAAAATAACTTACAATACTGAATACACTGACTAGCTTGTAGTATCTTTGGAATAAAGAGCTTTTAGAATGTTAAAAACCTATGGGGAAAAAACAAAACAAAATAAAAATAAAAAATGTAACACCCCTACCCACCCCCACAAAAGCAGGATGGTAGTGACCTCACACAGCTCTGGACACATCTATGTGTATATATATATATATATATATATATATATATGTATGGCGATAATACTGCATACTGCGCTATTGCGCCACTCAAAATTACCGCAAGGGAAATTCCCTCACCGCGACAGCCCTAGTGTTTACATTCTATATCCACTAAAAATGAGGAAAGTCTGGCATCATGTCATCATTACCAGGTGTAAACAAGTGGCCACATCTCCTCCACTTCCATTACTATGAGCATCAGGAGAGATGATGTCATATACAGTTTCTATTGTACGAGAGCTCATCGTCCTCTTTGGGACTTCTTTCCAGACACCTGCTCCCATCTAAATTGTGCTTTCTAATTGGGCGAGGGCCTGCTGCGGCTGGCAGATTCAAGCTGATTGGATTGGAGATTTCTCCTCCTGGCTCCTCAGAGCAGCTGTAATTAGGTTCCTCCTTCATTAACTGCCTCTTTTTCTCCCTGCAGAGGCCCTGAAAACGTAGACACTTCAGCTGCCCGAGTAATGAATACTACAGCACTCACTCTTCATTTGTCCACATAAGACTACATTTGCTCCCTTGTACTTTTAAATTTAACACTGGTGTGTAACCCATGAACAATACACAAAGTCTGTAGAGAAGCTGTGACAAAGGAAATTAAATTTTAGCAAACCATAAGTCATGATTTAAGGTATCATTCATGTTTGTAGCACAAACAGCACAAGACCATTTGCATGCTGAAGTTTAATAATTAGGGTTAAGGGTTTGTTTCATAGTAAGTGATGCTTGGCAAGAACCAATAAAAATCTTGCCAACATCTACAGGACGCATACAGTGGATGAATTCTTTTGCTAAGCCCTATTACTTTTGCAGATCACTCAACATTACCTAGTTCTGCCAAATGATACTGTCTCTGAAAATAAACACAGCGTTTCAGTAGTAACATGATGTGATAATGTATTACGTGGGACTGCAGTGCACGCCAGAAAGACGATTAATTGCCATGAATCACATATGGGTCATTTCCTCTGCGAGACATTGCTTTATAGATTATATAAAAGGTGACAGTTTTAGGCTTACCTAATAACTCATCCAATGAGCAGCGTTAGGAATAATTTCGATCTGTTGGTTTGAATTCAATTTTGCCTTAAAGGAATGTTCCGGACAAGTTGTCGACAGCATTTGTGGCATAATATCAATTACCGCAGACAATAATTTCAACTCACTCCTCAATTTACAAAAAAACAACATTGAGGTTAACGGGCAAGGCAAAAACATGAAATACATTTTTAAAAGTATATCTGTAAGACATAATGTGTTAGCATGAAATTAACATCATAAGCTTTTACGGTATACAACCAGTCTTCAATGTCATGACCATATAAAGCGGGTAAACCTGATAACTTTCACATTATTTGCACAAGGATGTCAAAAAAAGATGTGGCATAACTATTTATAAAGTACAGATGCACTAAGCGGTCAACTTTTTTTTACAAAAGCACACAATATACACTTCTGCATCATGGATGAGTGTATTCTGAAATAGCTTTACGTCTGTCTGTGTCTGACACTTCAGAAGGAAGCTACAATTTTGACATTGTCGACACTATCGTGAATCTGAATATGTGGTCAGTTTTATTGCCAGCCAACTTGAGAAACTGGGATGTCTAGAATGATGCTTGACCGATGCAGATGGTTTGTGGTTGACCTGACCTGTATGCAGTGGTGTAATGTTACGAAGTAATAATACTTCGTTACAGTACTTAAGTATTTTTTGGGAGTATCTGTACTTTACTTGAGTTTTTATATTTCAGACAACTTTTACTTTTACTCCACTACATTTCCTAATTAAAATGTATACTTTTACTCAGATACATTTCCCCGAAGCATATTCGTTACTTACTACAAAATAGTCAGAAGTCAGAAGAACACGGACTGCAGGAAAGCAGGTTTGACGAATCAGTGGTCTGGTGTTTGCAAGTTAAGACTCCTAAAAAACACCTTTGCTCATGTGCAAACAAGTGCGCGAAACCGCAGGTGATTTCATTTTCCACTCAAGTCGAATCTGGGGTCTGCGATATACATCTACGATAATATGGTAAGTGTTGTTGTAATGATGT
>NW_015551075.1:1510079-1527273 GCF_001515605.1 Sinocyclocheilus anshuiensis | reverse complement strand
GTTACAGTACTTAAGTATTTTTTGGGAGTATCTGTACTTTACTTTGAATTTTTATATTTCAGTCAACTTTTACTCCACTATATTTCCTAATTAAAATGTATACGTTTACTCCGACACATTTCCCCGAAGCATATTCGTTACTTACTACAAAATAGTCAGAAGTCAGAAGAACACGGACTGCAGGAAAGCAGGTTTGACGAATCAGTGGTCTGCCGCTTGCAAGTTAGACTCGTGCTCATGTGCAAACAAGAGCGCAAAAACGGCGGATGATTCATTTTCCACTCAAGTCGAGTCTAGGGTACACGATATACATCTACGATAATATGGTAAGTGTTGTTGTAATGATGTACGATCTGACATTATCGAGTATATCACCAAATCACACACACACACACATAGAGAGAGTGCACGCACATGATTTATTAGTCTATTAAAACTCAAAATTCAAGGTATTCTAAATTGTAGATAGCAAAAATGCTTCTGTATGATTTTTATATTTATATAATTTTATATAGTTACCTTAATCTATGTCACACAAAGAGTACGATTCACTCATTTACACAGTCAAGTGCTTTGTTCCTGAATGAATCAGCGGTTTGAACGAATCTGTTGAAGCTCAATTACTTATTCGTCAGTCACTTGCTGTCACCTACTGGCGGTTTTAATTTTACATTTCTTCTATTTTTTCATTGAATAAAATCATTTCAAATAACAGTGTTCAACGTTTTATGTTTAAAACAAAACATTATTTATTCATCTGTAACTGCAGGTTAAATGCATCCATGTCCCCTCTGAGATACATTAAACTGTGTAAATAAATACATCTAAATATCACTTCAGATGCAGATTCCAGAAATGTTTTCTTATGAAAGAAACTAAGTACCGGAAGAAGTGCTTCTTATTCTTACCCAAAAATGCTAAATGGAAGAAAAAGTTAAAACTGAACACAATCTTGCTACTCAAGCGGTGTATGAACATTTTTTTATATATATATTTATTTGCTTCTTTTCCATTTTGCATTTACTTGTACTTTTACTTTCAATACTTAAGTACGTTCAAGATTTAAAAATACTTTTCGTACTTAAGTACAATAAATATCTTTATCTTAAACAGAAAATATTAACAACAATGGATGGCCTTTTCCATAGTAAACCACTATTTATATGGCACAAACTCATAACCAAACCTTCATCCACCTAAACCAGTCTTACATCAAATGGTGATTCAGAAAATCTTCTTTTTCTTCTTGAAACAATCAGTGCTTATACAAAAACATGTTTTATATTTCTTCTTTCAAATGGTACAAAATGTATTTGTAAGAGCATAAAATGAGAGACAAGTTGAAATATTTTTTTGAGGTAATCAGCATTACTGATTATTGACATTATTATTGACATGTTGTCAAAGCTTAAATTGTTTTGCACTTGGAACTTTCTTTTTAATTCAATTAAATTAGTTTTAACTATTAAAAGTAATACCGGCTTTTGGTTAAAATTTGATCTTGATTTAATGAATCAGGAACATGTGAGTGTGCTCTGAAACAAACAAACACTACACAGGTACCAAACAAGGATAACAGAACGTAATAATGGAGCTAAACGGAAACAATTTCACAGTGAGAAAGTCTTCCTGATTGCTGGAGGGATCAATATCTTGCTTACACAACGAAAGTTTAGCAACCTCCAAAGCAAAATGTTGGAAAGCTGAATGTTGTTTGAATACCGGATGCTCTGAACACACTCAGATGAGCAAAATTTCTTCCTCTTTTTTTTTTTTTCCAGAAGACAAATGAACCAAGCAGATATTTAAACTGCTTCGGGATGACTCGGTTGAAAGGGGCAGCACCCAGTTAACAGCGATGAGAGAACATTCATTCCAATAAATATTTTTCCCCACAGCAGCCTTTTGGCAATAGTGATCCGCGACAGAAGGAACAGCTTCAGTTTCACGGTATCTATTTTTACCTTTCTCATTCAGCACAGGTAGTAATTAATGAGATTTAAATGTGCTTCCTATGTCTCGCTCTGCGCATTTGTGAGGAAAAGTTGAAAAGCTCTTTGTTAGGCTGAATGTAGCTTTGTTCATGACATAAAAAGATACTAGACTGGATAACGATGATCTGCTTTCATTTGTCTCGGGTTAGACAAAGTAGACAGCACATATCATTTGACAAACAAAAACAAGGATGAGGGACAAAATTATGTTTTTTTGCAGTATGGTCCTTGGTCATATTTAAAGTCCTGTTTACATTGACAGTGACCGCTGGAGAGCATCAGGATTAGAAGTGCATGCCTCTCACACTATAGGTGGGCACTGGGCAGCCCAACTGGCCATAGCTTTGAAAATCTCATTGACAGTAGGGCTGGGCGATATGGCCAAAAAAAGCATCAGTCGATAGCGATAATTATCATGATAAATTCCATTTTTAAAGTTTAAAGGCAGAGTGTTGCTCCTGAGTGAAAGTTGTAGAAACCAGACCGTTAATTGTGGGTTTAAGCTACTCTTTACGGTCAGAACATGACCGTAAAGAATTCACGTTTTTGAATTCTTTACACTTTTCCAGTCATTTTTCCTTAAAATAAATATCTTAATAGAAAAATAAAATGTCTTAGTTTCTGCAAGTTCTAATGAGTGATAGTTTCAAATTGTATCTTCAGTTTGCAGTGTAGGCTGCAATATTAATAATATTATATTTTTTGTCTCTGCACATTTGACAGTAGCTTGAGTTGACAGCAGTAATAGCTTAAGCAACCTAATTTTTATAGGGTGAAATGTAATTGTTCTGATTGTTTGAGTTTTATTCAAATTAAACACTGGTCTTCCATAGTAGCATACATTAAGATCATGGTAACCACAGTTTAAACCACACATTAGCATCTCAATACCATGGTAAAAATGAAACTATACGGTTTCAGTTATTTGTATGAAAAACAGTAGTCTAAATACATTTAATATAAATGCACAAACGCTATAGCTTAATAACAAAAATAATGTAGTTATATTCCTACATGTCTACATTAATAATAGTAGTCGACCGATATATCGCCAAGGCCGATATATCGGCCGATATTTGGCATTTTTTTAAATATCGGCATTGGCCGATAAGTTTTCCTGTTTGGCCGATGCGTTCTAGGCGGGACTTTTATTTTGACGGCAGCGCCTGAGCACACAGTGCTTACATTCTCCCTCTTGTTCGCTGTTGTCGTTCAGTTCTGTCTAATATGGATTATCTAATACGTCTGTCTAATAATCAGATAGAACGGTTAAACAAAGTGATTAAAATGTATACAAAAAGTATTATTACGATTGCTTGTATATTATTAGTAATAGAAAGGCAAACATTATAATACTTTCTTGTTTGCCGTCAGCATTCAGCAAATACGCATTTATATAATTTAAACAAATCTTTCAATGTCTAATAAACATCTAATTTCAAAAACCTTGCAAACTTAGTTGGATCCAGTTGTGAGATCTTGTGAAGTGTGCATGTGTATCCTGCATGATCGCGTGTTCTCTGCATTACGGTCGATCCGTGCAAATTGAATGCGGACTGGAGGAGAGTTCAGCTTCACTGGAGACGCACGATCGACAAATTTTAAACTCGTGATTTTAAATTATGCTGCGCTTTATGCTTTTGCCCACTGTCATATTCATGTCATTTTCAGTGTGCTGTATGTAAAATGAGTGTTACCTTGGCTTTATTTGAAAAAAATATGATTAATGCACACATACTTCCCAGAATACTGAGTGCCCTGTTGGTTACAGTGTTCCTTTTTAATTATATTTTCATTAAATATTTATTTATTTGTGAAAAATACTGTCATCTAAAGTATAAGTATGTTTATTTAACACATTTATTTTTTAATCAATTTTCAAATGATTTCAAATTTCTTAAATATTTATTAAAATAAATAAATCGGCATCGGCTGTCAAAAAACCAATATCGGTCGACCACTATAATATAATAAAATTCTTGGTGCAGTTAATGTTACTACAGTAAATCCATGGTAAATTATGGTGATTTGTAGATTGAAAAGTCTTCTGACTGTATCGTTGCGCACAGTGTTTCTGCTGTTTGTCAGCGCTGTTTCATCTGGCTTTAAATTAGTTAATTTGTGTTCTTCGTTGAATTCAAGCGCTTCACGCTGGATCTCACAGCGCTGTTTTGTGCTCGTGCGACAAAGACCCCTTGTCCAAATACCTGCACTTGCGGTCTTTGCACTTGACTACTTCTATGACGTATTTCCTGTATTTGGCCCAAGTGTTCAAGTGAGCATGAAGACCACAAGTGTGTGTATAACTTTTCATTACCTGATGGGACACACTTATAGTTTTGTAAAATTGCAAGTGCTTACAGAGCTTTATATTTATTTTCAATACTTTGCATTTTAAAATCAACTTCTAAATGTCTGTTCAGTAGTCCCTATAACAGATGACACAATTAAATGTTGTGCTGCTTATAATTCAGTGATAAAAAGCAGTTGCAAATGTTGTACAAAATAATTATCACCACTACTCATTTGCACCAATAAAACGTGCAACTCTCTGTTTTACTACCAAAGTATATGTAATATCTAACTATTATAAATATTTAACATACATTGGAAAGGTTTCCGTGACCTCTCGCGAGATCTCGGCAAAACGTCTCACGATTTATTTCCATAGTGTGGATTTAGTGTGCGTTAAGGGCACTGCGGCGCATATATGCTTTCGGCGCATAAACATTATATCGAACCTTTATCAAACTCGTGTTATTGTTTTATCGAGGAAAATTATATCGCGATTATTATAGTTATCGTTTTATTGCCCAGCCCTAATTGACATTAAATATAAGACATCATTCTATTTTGATAATAAATAAGTATACTCGCTTCTAAAAACATTAACATTTAACAAAAAATAAATTGACCAAGAATTGACAAACAACTATTAATTAATTAAACTGCATTATTTTAATTATATAGCTGTAATGTTCACCCAAAAATGAAAATTGTGTCATCATTTACTCACCCTTACTACAGTTGCAAAGGGGCAGAAAGCTTCTGGTAAATTTCTGGAAACTTCACATCTTCTGGAAAGTTTACAAAAATTCTTCCAGACATTTTCTGCCCTTTTCCAACCCTAACCCTTATTCACCCCAAAGTTTCGGTTCGCATAGACTTTCATATTATGAACAAAACATACAATAGAAGTCAATGTAATTCAACCAAAAGGGTTCGGTTACCAACATTCTTCAAAATATCTTCTTTAGTGTGACACACACAAGAAACAAAGTCATACAGGCTTGGAATGACGTGAGGTTGAGTAAATGATTTTCATTTTTGGGTGAACTATTCCTTGAAGCTTCACAGCCCATGAGTTTTCTGTCCACTAGAAATTTTTAAAGACATCCATTTCTCACTTGAATACCCAGGAACACAAAAGCCTCTTCTTTTTTTTTTTGTATGCCAAAGTAAATACCGTGTCTACTCTGGACTTTCACATTAAGTCAGGTTATCCTACACAGCAAGAAAGTGCTGTAGGTTTCAGTATACTTGTGAACCATTCAAGGCCCTACTGGAGTCTGAGGCTGTTTAGGTGCTGTGCAACAAGGTCATCCTACCATCGCAGCACTTGATGCAAATTCCTGACTACATCTCTTTGTTTGCTGGCAGCCGATTCATTTTCCAACATTCCTAATCCAGCCAGCTGCTTTATTTTTCCTGGCAGCAGTTACTCCTGTAATGTCCCTCAGTCGGAAGGAAAGCACAATACTCTATAGGAGAGATGGAGGGAGAAGACTACAGATAAAATGAAGAAGGGACGGGTGAGTTAGTGCCTTTAATTTGTTTCAGTGGAATCTAATACTGGTGGAGCTCTGCTAGACTCATCACTGTGTACTGCAGCTGATCACATGCAGGCCAAATCAAAACCAGGTGCCCTCATCGCAGTGTTCAACATCAACTCTTCAGCCCGAAGCAGGGCGGCAGAGGGTGTTTACAAAAGCGCCACTCTTTTCTCTGGCCTTCTCCTCCCATCCTTCAACTTTCCCCTCCTTTTTCCTCTTTAAACTCAACGTCCTGGATATTTGCTCACGGAAGTAAAGTGGATAGAAATAGTATTTCTTGGCAAAACAGACTTTAACATGGCATGTCTACCAGTGCGCTTAAATCAAAACCAGACGACATACACATACATATATAAAATAAATGAGAGCTGATTAAGTACAGGTTGGAGACATGTAGGCGGATATTTTCTGTTTGAATTATGGCTAGTGTACTCTGATAAGAGCAATTTATTTAAAAAAATAAATAAATGAATAAAACTAGTGTCTCAAACTTGCATTGATATCCTTGCACTAAATGTGTTATGTTTTAACCGCCACTAGTGAGTGTGTCATTGCTTGAGGACAGTGTTTAAATACTCTTGTACACTAAAGGATAGTGTTAATTGTCTTAGAATAATTCTCCTCACCTCTTCCCTGAGCCACAAAAAAAAAAAAAAAAAAAAAAAAAAAAAAAAACAGCTTCAGATTTGGGTAAATTGACAAGTTTCAAAGAAGCCTCTGAGCTTTCAGAGAACAGCTCATAAAATTTCTCTAGCTTATATTTATTAGAAGTTTCAGGTCCTACTCAAATGGCAATAAAATGAACAAACTCAAAATGGACTGTACTTTTCTTTCTTAATGCATGTTCCTGGTGTTAATGTGCATGATTCATCAGTGCTAATCCAAAGAAAACAAAGATATTACTGATAAAATCTAAATCCGTTCTACATTTTTCTTGTTATTGAGTATTTTTTTCACCACGGAAGCAAAACAGGAGAAAAAAAAAGTTCGGCAAAAGGTGGGATCGAACCTGGGTCGATCGCGTCAAAAAGCCGACAACACGTGCTTATCTATCTGCGCCACTGGAGCTAATATTTCACAGCCACTTTTAACTAAGTGTAAATAGACACTCCATATTTTTTATTCCATAGTAAGGGCAATTCATACAATACATTTAAACTGAGCTACTTTAATACCATCTCCGAACTTTCTACCACGACTCTGCTGTTCTTCGGCTGGTTCTTCCTGTATACGATTGACAGATGTCTCGTCCAGTCAGCGGTGAGTAATCCCAAACCAATGGCGCTGTCTCAAACTATACCTACCTCTTCCGGTTTGTCTGATTTGTCGTCGTGTTTTCTGACTTGTTAATTTGTTTTCGAATTTGTCATTGTGTTTTCTGACTTGTTATAATGTTTTCTGAATTGTTGTTGTGTTTTCTGAATTGTTATTTTGTTTTTTAGACTTGCATTTGCGTTTGTAATTTGTTATTTTGTTTTCAGAATTGTGATTTGTTTTGCACTTCTCGGCTACCGTACATAGTGCACCATCAGACTAATGCTAATCCCATAAAACCACAGCCTGTTTCCAGTCCAATTTTTCATTTTTTATGTTGAGAGACGTGCCATTAAAAGCTCATCAAAAGTTTTGCACAAGTAATTCGATAGATTCAACTTGAACCGACTGATTACATGCAGTTCTCTTTATGCTGGTGTATTTCTCATCAGATTCCAGACAGATGCCACTGCCTTGTCATGCATTTAAATTCATCTCCATGAGCTTTTCTGCGCCTGCACATTTGAAGGAAATAGTCAAGGATGCACTTGAACATTAACAAGTAGTTTGGCTTGGCAAAACAGTATTCCCCTGTTTGTAAACAAGTCCTTATCTGCACATTTTATGATCCTTGTGAGTTGATCTGACTGTGAAACGTCTCTCGCGCCCGGGTGCATCAGCTCAAACGCAGCAGAACGGTTCTGGATGGCTTGCTGGATGCACCTACAGACAACCTGTTTTTGCAGCTCTTATGAAAAGAAAAAAAGGTTTAAATCAGCCTAAGCTGGTTTGCAGGTCTCTCCTGGCCTAGCTGTTTTTTTTAGTTGATCAAAAATGGTGAAAACGTCTCTAAAACCATCAAACCAGCCCACCGAGACCAAAAAAAAAAAAAAAAAAAAAACAGCTTCAGATTTGGGTAAATTGACAAGTTTCAAAGAAGCCTCTGAGCTTTCAGAGAACAGCTCATAAAATTTCTCTAGCTTATATTTATTAGAAGTTTCAGGTCCTACTCAAATGGCAATAAAATGAACAAACTCAAAATGGACTGTACTTTTCTTTCTTAATGCATGTTCCTGGTGTTAATGTGCATGATTCATCAGTGCTAATCCAAAGAAAACAAAGATATTACTGATAAAATCTAAATCCGTTCTACATTTTTCTTGTTATTGAGTATTTTTTTCACCACGGAAGCAAAACAGGAGAAAAAAAAAGTTCGGCAAAAGGTGGGATCGAACCTGGGTCGATCGCGTCAAAAAGCCGACAACACGTGCTTATCTATCTGCGCCACTGGAGCTAATATTTCACAGCCACTTTTAACTAAGTGTAAATAGACACTCCATATTTTTTATTCCATAGTAAGGGCAATTCATACAATACATTTAAACTGAGGTACTTTAATACCATCTCCGAACTTTCTACCACGACTCTGCTGTTCTTCGGCTGGTTCTTCCTGTATACGATTGACAGATGTCTCGTCCAGTCAGCGGTGAGTAATCCCAAACCAATGGCGCTGTCTCAAACTATACCTACCTCTTCCGGTTTGTCTGATTTGTCGTCGTGTTTTCTGACTTGTTAATTTGTTTTCGAATTTGTCATTGTGTTTTCTGACTTGTTATAATGTTTTCTGAATTGTTGTTGTGTTTTCTGAATTGTTATTTTGTTTTTTAGACTTGCATTTGCGTTTGTAATTTGTTATTTTGTTTTCAGAATTGTGATTTGTTTTGCACTTCTCGGCTACCGTACATAGTGCACCATCAGACTAATGCTAATCCCATAAAACCACAGCCTGTTTCCAGTCCAATTTTTCATTTTTTATGTTGAGAGACGTGCCATTAAAAGCTCATCAAAAGTTTTGCACAAGTAATTCGATAGATTCAACTTGAACCGACTGATTACATGCAGTTCTCTTTATGCTGGTGTATTTCTCATCAGATTCCAGACAGATGCCACTGCCTTGTCATGCATTTAAATTCATCTCCATGAGCTTTTCTGCGCCTGCACATTTGAAGGAAATAGTCAAGGATGCACTTGAACATTAACAAGTAGTTTGGCTTGGCAAAACAGTATTCCCCTGTTTGTAAACAAGTCCTTATCTGCACATTTTATGATCCTTGTGAGTTGATCTGACTGTGAAACGTCTCTCGCGCCCGGGTGCATCAGCTCAAACGCAGCAGAACGGTTCTGGATGGCTTGCTGGATAAGATGCATTTACATCATCAAGAGTCTGACAGTAATAATCTGGTCTGTCTGCAAAGTGATGTTCACGCACAGGTGTTCGACTCGATCCCAGCAGTGAGGGTGTCCAAAAAACAGGCCTTCCTAAATGAGCCCAGATATGGAGAGGAATTCACCAGAGAGAGGAATTTTAAGAAAGCAAGGGAAATGCAAATTAATTTCCAGCGAGACAACGGGAGACAGTGGGGCGCCGGATGTATGCGCCTCCCCCGTAATTTCCCACTCTCCGGGTCTGATTCATCTCCTGTCAGCGCAGTCCACTATCTAAACGCAGTCAAAACACTGTTATTGCAGAGCGCACAAACACATTGATTTCAGACACGTTTGCACTCAATTCATCTAAAAAACATCCACATTCTCGCTATGTGATCAATACACAGAACAAGAGTTTATAGATTAATACAAAAAAAACAATTACAATTCACACAGACACTAGGACTGCACAAGTTTGGGTCTGATAAAAAATGTGATTGCTTTTTTAAAATAAAATTCCAGGTTTACTGCTTGCTTGTTGGGCTGCACAATTTGGCCAAAATTTTGTGATTACAAATCAATAAATAATAATAATAATTACTAAATCAAAATATAAAAATACTAATGAAAATAGCATTTATTAAATACTGTAATTCAAAATGATATAATGTATAAAAATTATATAATATATATTGTATAAAAATTATATAATATATATTTTTTTACATTTTGTACATAATTTTCCTTATTTACATAATTTACCATATTATTCTTTATTTTAAAAGGGACAATGCATATTAATTAACATGAGCAAGGCCATCACGTAAATGTGTCAGATCTAGCCATACAGGCTAAATATATTACAAATGTAAAATTGTAATACTAATATTTATGGCTTTTTTCATTTCTTCATTTGAATCCAAATAAGAAAGACTTAAACAAACAAATAATCCATAATCTCCACATTTCTAAAGTGTTGCAATCCTCACATCATTCCAAATCTGTATGACATTCTTTCGTCTTCAAAAGATATTCAGAACAATGTGTTTTTTCCATTCAGTAAAAGTCAGAAGGGTTCAATGCTGTCTGACTCCCTTCAAAACATCTTTTGTGCTTCACAGAAGAAAGTAAGTCTCAATTGAATCAAGTGAAATCAATTAAAAGAATCACTGTATTCTTGGCAGTGATTCAGTACCCTACAGGTATCACAAACATCGAGCTGATCCAAAGTATGCTTTCCCTGTCCTCTTCATGACTGTCCAACCGAAAAAACAACCCCAAGCAAATTAACCTTGTTTCAACTTATTCAGCACTTGTTCTCTTTTTATTTGTTATCGCTTGCTAAAAATCTACAGTAACTCTTGCCAAAGCCATGTTAAGAATTCACATTCATCCTCGGGCTACAATTGAGCACAGTCTAGACTGCATTAAGGAGTGAGAGACAATTAAACAGTTCTTGGCTTCAGTTCACTGAAATGCAGACCCTTTTGTGTGAAGCTGAGGTGTTTATCATCTGTATGCGTAGATTCATATTCCTGACTTTGAGAAGGTGTCGAGGTGAACTGCAACATGCTTGCTGAGCTTCCACAGTTCTCCTTTGTTTCTGCTTATCTTTTGTTCATGCTTTCAACAATATATAGAGAGAGAAACAGGGAGAGGGAGGGAGAGAAAAAGAAGAGAGAGACACTGCAGGGAATTGCTGGCTGACAGGAATAGACGCAGTCAGACACCCGTCATGCAATATAGCTGTGCACAATCACAAACATACGATGAGCATGTTTAAGTCAACATGAAATCAAAATCGAGGCTGATTACTTTAACTAATATTCCTGGTCTTATTTTGCATGAATTTTTGGTGCACATGATTACAAACTAAAATGTTTATCTTCAAAATGTTTTATCGAAATGTCATAGCTTGATCCACCTCTGAAATTGGCTGTGAATCCCCAAAACTCTCACTTACAAACCGCCTGGCTTCATTCTGGTCTGTTACACCCATTGTACACAATCCAAAGAATTCTCAATGGATAATCTCATTATACGAACTCTTGCACACTCAGCTGATTTAGTTGTCAAGCACTCAAAAATGGCCAAAACGCACACCGCTAATAGATATTCCAGACACTTGAGGATAACTCTACGGACCATTATTACCCATCCTGGTCTGTTCCCAAGACCACTGAACCAGATTTCTGGCTGTTTGTACAGTTATTCTTGTGTCACCTTTTGACTCCTGACCTACATGTAAAATCATGCTACACATTTAGAGTCTCAAACAGGTGCATGCTTTTTCGACACAATGATATATTAATGTAGTTTACAGACCCCCTAAGGAAAATTCAGTGCAAAACAGCTGTAAAGAGCGTAAAATACACAATTAAGCATGCGGGTATTGCTGTATATAGCACTACTGTAAATATCTAAAACAGAGGTGTGAAACTTTACAACGAAGTGTAAAGTTGTTGCAAATGTTGCATTATAACCAACTAGTGTTAATTTTGTCAGCCATTTTTAAATTTAGTCTTAGCCTTTTAAATTAGTCTTAGTCCCAGTCCTGTGTCAAATGTTCCTTTTAGACTTGAATCATATTTAGTCAACTTTGTCCTATTTTTGTTTAGTCACGTTTTAGTCGACTAAGGCCTGGTTTCACAGAGTTAAGCCAGGAGGATTAGGCCATAGCTCAATTAGGACATTTAAGTATATTTTATAAACGTGCCTTAGAAAAAACATTACTTGTGTGCATCTTAAGACAAATCAATAGTACTAACATATTTTAAGATATGTCAGTGCAAGTTTCCTACAGTTAAAACAGAACAGACATGCATTTTAGTCTGGGACTACGCTTAAGCCTTGTCTGTGAAACCGGAGGTAAATGTCTGAGTATTTTAGTTTAGTTTTAGTCAATGAAAACTTTTCACATTTTCACACGGTCACATTTTTTTCATGTTGTATAATGGTTAAACTGATAAAAATTGCTGATAAAAATGCTGATTAAAAACTGATAAAAATGCTCAAAATTATAATTGCAATGATTGTTGTCATTTGAGAAAAAATTATTTTTACATTTCAGGTATTGCACTTTCACCAATAAGCACAAATCAATAGAATGTGGACCCATGAACATGGTTTATTTTACCTCATCTAGTGTATTTATTCTTCTCATCTTGCTATTTAAAGGGGTGGTTGATTGCGATTTCACTTTTTTAACGTTAAGCCTTGTACACACCGGGACGATTATCACGCGCGCTTATCGCCGACGTTTTTCGATGCGTCTTAGTAAATCCATCGCAAATGTGCTAATAGTATGGGCTAATAGTAGTGGACTCGGAACATCTAGTTCAGGCAGATCAGCATCTGTCTACGGAAAATGGAAGCAGTCATCAATATTAAACGTTTTATTTAATTTTCACATTGCTATACATTTTATGTTCCAGAGGGGACGCAAGAAGATTATGTGAGGGAGTAAATTGTTTTCCATGTGTTGCATTACGAAGAACCTTAATTAAATGTACAGTGTCCCTTACTAATACTGGCCGAAATGGACTGCATCTCCAAAACCATCGGTAGCATGAAAGGATGTTTTCATGATTGCAAGCAATCACAAAACTTCAGTCATATTCTAGAAATTCTTGATTTAAATCTACTTTAATCTACTTCGAAAAGTGGCCTATGGGTTAGCACACATGTTCAGCTGTAAGTCTGAATCTACTAAATCATTTCAATTTTTCCATAACCCTTCATATAAACAAGTCAAGTAATGCTCTGAGTGTGTGTGTTTTTTTTAATCACTCATTACTATACTGTATAAACAAACCAAACCTGACTTCTCTTCACAGAACATCACTTTTTAACTTGGCATACTGCATGCTTGTCAATGCAACCCATCCTACAGGATCTTTGTGAGTCTGCAGTCGGCCTCATTACAGCACAGACTTGGCGAGGTGTCAGGAACCTTCATCAATAATGCTCTTTGATCTCTGACCGGGCCGCGCCGGCCGTGATGCTCCCTCACAGACAGCTAGACTAACACTAGAGCAGGCCTGCTGAACTCCATCACTAGTCTTAAATGGGCCAGAAAATACTTCATGTCCCAAACCGGCTAGCCTGCTAACACTGTGTTAATGCGACATTATTACAGCACAATTGCAGAAAGCTTCCTCAGCATCTACTGCAGTATTTCAGCATGCATCTGGAATATGAAACTTTTTTTGGAATTACAGAAGAGCTTGCTATTTTAGGAACCTGATTTGGTTCCCCTGCAGCATAACGAACAACAATCATTCATAACATGCTGGTTTAACGGTTATGCAACCTTTCTTCATGAATCAGACCTGCACCACGTAGCCTGAAGATCTGTGACAAATAACTACCCAAAATTGTGTGGGCACACACAGCAATGAGAAAGATGTAATATTTTCAGTGGGCAATATAATACAGAAGTGATATTATATTTAAAAATTTTACAACAGCCATTTGGCCCTCACATGCGTTGAATGTCTCTTTAAATGGACATGTAAGTAAGTGGGTGTTGTAAGAAATGTGACAAGAAGAATGTATTAAGAACAAGTGACCAACAAAAGACTGGAGAAGATGCACAATTTCTGATACCTTGCGACTGCCCCCTAGTGGCAACATATTACAATATAAACCTGTCATTCATTACATCATTGTAAAGACAGCTCTTCAGAAATTGTTCTCAAGACGAACAAGGGCAAAAGGCTTGCTAAGAATACAAACATATAAATAAAGCTGGAATAAATATATATATATATATATATATATATATATATATATAAAGAAATTAACATAATGAGACAAATAAATATGTCCAGCAAATATAAAACTGCATTGCTAAAAGAATAAAGACTGATGATACTTTTGTGATGGGTGCAGTGAAAATTCAGCAAGTAAAATTCAGAACTACTGGCCTGACTGGACCAGTATTACTGAATCCTGGAGGTGATGAAACTGTACTGTTGTTGCCATCTGAAATGTATTACAGTAGTCCACATACCTCCGGTTCACAAAGAATCTCTGTGTCACATATAGATTAGACAGCTGTGTTTAGTTTCCCAAGCAAACTAAGACAACATTTACACATGATAGTCAGGTGACATTACAAAATAGCAAAAGCCCAGAAGTAAAAGCCTAAAGCAAACAATACATCCGCAGTGTTAAAATTCAGCGAGGCAGCTAGACTAAAGTGAAAACAAATGGCTTTTAAGGAGGTGGCTGATGCTTAGAGGTCTAATCTGAGGTCCTGGTCATTATGGGAAAGAATAACAGATCGCCGTGTGTGTCATTATTCAGATATGGAGCACATAGGCTCATATTGTGCATCTGGGGTGAAGTGCTCACAGGAAGAAAACCTGGGGCTGTGATACAGAGGCCACTTGTTTTGGCGAGGTCTTTAGGTCTGACAGTCCTACTAGATGGATTCTGGGGATGGGTGGGGCAGGTTTAAAGGGGCAAAGGAACAGGGGTCAAAAGGAAGTCTATGGTTTAGGTCCCCAGAGGCTTGCAAATCACAGAGACACAATCCAGAGGCTGCTGCAAAGCAGCAATGGAGCTGTTATTATGCACCAGGGGAGATGAGGTGAGGGAGGCTGGGAAAAAACATGCAGACGTTGAGGCCAGGCCACTGGTACAACTCCATTCATGAAAACAAGCAAACAGCACATAATGATGTTTTTTGTCTTATCCAACTCTCATTGCTAAACTACATAATAAAACATCTATTTTGTGCAGGATATTTACAGGTGGTCCTATCCTAGCCTAAAGCAAAATTTGGTTTCAATACAAGTTAAACTCAGCTGACAGCATTCGTGAAATTGTATTAATTGCTACAAAAATTAGCTTTAACATGTGAGGCACTTACATGGAAGTAAATGGAGACAATATTTGGAGGATTTAAAAACTAAAATAAGAAGTTCATAATTTTATAAATTATGAACATATTATTTTTTCTGTTAAAGCTTGTGCGTTATTTGAGCTGTAAAGTTATAATATTTACAGTCGTTTAGGCACCATTTGCCATGACAAGTTGTAAAATTGGATATAACTTTACACAGAACAGGAAAGTGATTTTTCCACTGAACTCAGAATATTCCTTTAAAATGTCTTATAATCTGATTATAGGTATGATAAGGAACATTGCATTCCAAACCACTGCTTTGTTCAAGTCATCTTCACCATGTGTTTCTGAACACCTTCTACCGTTTTAGATTAGGCATCACAGTGCCCAGGTTTTTCATATATATTGGGTTGACTATATAATTCCAGATTAGTGCTAAATCTCCTTAATTTTACTTAGATTTGTGAAGCATGCAAAAGAGTCTTGGCAACTAAAATAAGACCCTATTTTAGACTCACAAAAACACTAAAGGCACAATCCGTTCCCTTCACATTACATTATAGGTGAACATCTGTAAGAAATTGATAAAATTAATTTTGCTGGTTAGGTGACCAATGTGATTAGCAAACATAAATCAGCTATTTGCTGCAGTATCAAGGACCCTTGAAAAGAATAAACCTTCTGCTGATGTAGATACAGAACTGACTTCAGGCCTGTTTCGATAACAAAGAGGGATTGGGTTTCTCATACACGCATACATATCAAGCTTAATGTGCAGACATGTGCTCGCACCTGTCTTACGCTCTGACATGCAGGAAAAAACTACATTGGTGCACAGATGCTTGAACCTCGATTATGAGAAAATCTGCACATCTGATGCAGAGCAGACTTTCAGACAAAAAAATATTTTCAAAGATAAGCTATAAGAAGGCAAAGACAGTGAATTCAATCAGTTCAATAACCATAATAAATTCAACTCGACAATCTAAAGCTCCAGATCACAGAGGAAGAATATTAAGACCATTGCTGTTCCATCCATTTCATTTCATTTCAATTTTGTAATTTCTTCCACAAGTCATTCTTTCCTGTTTTGTCCTAATCCTAAAATGAATCTAAGAACTATCTGGATTTTCCCTTAATTTTTTGGTCTGTCTAACCATGTGCTCTTCTTTCAGCCTAAGTACAACCTTTTGCTGGTTCAAAAGGTCACTAAAGTCCACTCTAAAAAACATTCAGTACCAGACAAATAGAAATCTCTATGAGCACAATATTAGTAAAAATTATGAAAAACAATACACTATAATCTGATTCACAAAAATATTACCTCTTATGAGCCAGTTCTTTATAGAGAATCAAAATCATCAGTATTCCAAGTGGGGCATTCGATATTGATTCGATTAAGTCATATCATGAACAATAAACCCAAATAACTACAGTTTAAGTGTTGTCTATGAGCTGTACCTTTAAAATGAATGAAATACAGTATGTGAAATTAAAATTACTTCCAAAATCATTCACTATAATTTGCTACAGACTTTATTTTCTGCTCACTGATCTCTATAGATTATAGATCTATATTCAAATCAACGTGCCCCTTCCAACGTCACAACTCAGCAACTTCTGTATCATCAAGAATTCAGAGTTTTCCACTTGCAAACATGACTTGGCTTCGATATTTATGACTCCACTTGAAGGGCACATTATATTTTACCTTAGGAGTGTACAACCTTTCTTTCTGTGCATGTTTCTTTTTTAGTACGTTTTAAATGCGTGAGCTCTTTCACTCTCTGAAATATAGTCTTTCTATCAGCTCCACATTTCTGCCAGTGCAGCATGTTTGTGAGACTTACAGCTGGCTTCCCTTATATTTAGGTAGCCCATATAATTTCTCTCTCAGCATGCCATATTGTCTCTACAGGAAGTAAAAGTTTTAAGAGCATAGAAATTTCAATGGGTTCTTAGTATAGTGGGCTTATTAAGAACAATAGGTGTCAATCACACTGTTCCTTATAAGCCCATGTGACTATTTATGGATTCAATGGGAGTGTGTG
>NW_015551075.1:1492956-1510035 GCF_001515605.1 Sinocyclocheilus anshuiensis | reverse complement strand
CTAAAATTAAACAATTGAAATAAAGCTGGAATAAATAAATTATTAGATGAAAACCTTTAACTTCAAAAAAAAAAACTTGAAGTACTAACATTTTATAAAACTGAAATAAAATTTAAGCTAAATAAAAAGATATATATATTTTAAAACTTGACATACCAAACAAGCACATACCAAGATTATTAAAGCATACTGAAATTCAAATGAAAACTGAAAATACAATACAATTCAAAATATTAATAAAAACTATAATACAGTATATAAATAATACTAAAATAACATCAATAAGAGGCATGCTAAGCACATCTGGCTTATTAATACAGTATATGAAATTTAACATTCTTACCAATATTCAGACTTCATAATCAACTTCATAATCATATTTTATAGAAAAGTGACTGCCAGGCAGTTCATCATCCTAAACAACTCAACATTAATTGGCTCCCAATTAAAAAACAAAAACAATATGATAGTAACAAATGTTATGTGAAAAAAAAATTGTTCATGCTTTTTGTCCTTATTGCAAAACAACAAAACAGTGGGCTTATTATGTAGTACATGGACTTAATAGGGTCACTCCGCCTACTTAGCCAAAAAAAAAAAAAAAAAGAGGCAGAAAAATGAAGCTTGTCTTAGCAGCAGCTATGGTTGTAGAGCTGATCTCTCAGTTGGCTCCAGTATACTCAAAATGAGACAAGTTCACAGGAAGTTCACATCTGCTTTCCTTTCATATGACAACCCTTTCATGTCTGTCTCCCAGCCACCCACTGCAGCAAAAATGATCTAATCTGCACTTCATACTGAATGTGTACATCAAACCAGCTCAATATTTAATGTTGCAGTTTTTAGCCTCCAGAACATAATATACGCTCAAATTCTCTTTGAATTATGCAAAAAAATAAAATAAATAAATCACTTACTATAATTAGCTGAAAAATAAACTTAATTTATTTGTACTGTTTTAATTAACATTCAAAATACAATGGAAATAATAAGATTATAGATGTCTAATTTAGCAGATTGGGGGATTCTAATTATTGCTATTTACTGCATCCCCATACTTCAGTGTGATCTTTGCAGGCATACAGGTAGGTTTTCCTTTATTTTATTGCTCATAGTTTATGGCTAAAAGTGTTTCTTTAAAAGGCATTTTAGGTCTTCTTCGCAAAGTTAATGCATGTCCTTCCTAATGCTCAGCTATGTCTACTTTATATCTGTGCATATGCACATTACATAAATATTTACTGGCATCAAGCTGATATTATATATGTCCACTAGGTGTCAGCAGTGCTCTATGAACGGTTTGATTCGTTCAACGATAGCTTTACATAAGTGTACTTGATTTCATATCATAACTGGAAAAAAGCACCTCCTTTTCTGTACACCACAAGTTAAATGATTAATAGATCTTTTTTTTTTTATCCTCTATTTCCCCCACTCAAAATCTGACTGCTTGAGATGCACACCAATAGTACTAGTTACTATTACACTCCCCAGGAGTAGGGCACAAGAAAGGGAAAAGTAAATGACTTCCACTCAAATTGCAGAACAAGAAGAGAAGATACAGCCAATAATAATTTATTAGAAATAGTTTAATTCATAGCTATTAATATTAATAATCTCATACATAATGGAATTGCACCAAACCAAATTTGAGAACATACTTTCAACCATTGTTCATCTGACTGGAACGTCCAATCAAACCAAGCAATCCTGTATACTACGTTTACTGTTTCTGCCATAAAGACACACAATGTGTTATAGTTCAGTGTGTTACACTTCACTTTGACTGCGATTATGAAACACAATAGACTGAACAAGTAATGGTGCAAATAACTGAAATAGAAAAGTTGACGTACTAAAATTACTAAAATTAAAACAAAATAAAAAAATAAAGCTAAATAGAAATATTAAACAACTAATACAAATTAAAAAGCACATAAAATCACTAAACAGAAATAAAATAAGTTGAAGTACTAAAATTACTAAAACTGAATTAAAAAATGAAGCTTAATAGAAATATTTTAACAAAAAAATAAAAATTACGTAAGCACATAATAAAATTAAGAAAAACCTAAACTAAAATCAAAATTGAAAATATAAAAATAAAAGCCATTTCATAATATTAATGAATAAAATAGTATACAAATAATACTAAAATAACACTGAATGCTAAATGCTCACATTCACAAAGCTACATTTGACTTAATAATAACTAATATCTTTAGACAATTTCATCAATTGTTCCGGAAAACGCGGACAGAATCGCAGAATCCAGACAAAATAATGGAATTTACTGTATATATAAATATATATTAATGTCATGGAATTTGCCAAATTTGGGATGAATAAATCAAAAGTACACTCTACAAAATGCTGGGTTATTTTTTCAACCCAATCGCTGGGTGCTGCAAAAAGAAAAAATGACAGATTTCACTTTTACAGTTTTTTCAATTGCTAACAAGCATTTACCAATACTTATGTACTTTTTCTAAACTCTTAACACAGCAACACACCTACATCACACAATTAGCCATATAGTTAATTACCTGGCCACAACCACATTTTGTGAAATAAATACAAACTCTACATTTCAAAATGCTGAATACCTTTTTCTACATATACTAACTCTACGGCCAAAACCGCATTTTGTTAAATAAATACAAACTCTACATTTCAAAATGCTGAATTCCTTTTTCTACATATACTAATTCTATCAAAACACAGTAAACCCGATTCAAAATCGAGTCATTCGGTCAAAACATTAGCACTACTTTTCTATCCAACAAAAACATACAGTCAATCATAGCACAGTGACTGTCAAAATCCTAACAGGTGATGACTTTACAAAAACTGCATTACTTGTCATGTTACAGTTCTACCTGCATATAGACAAAATAAAAATCCATTGTTTTTTGTAATTTAGTTACCTTCAACTGAAACCCATTTTACATTTTTAAGTGTTGAATGTGTTCATTCTTGGCAACATACGGTCTAAAATTGAATGAGTCATTATAGAAAAAAATAGGGTCCCCTATGCAGAAATTCAATTGAATGAAATTGCTTTCCAGTGGGTGGGGGTTGGATGTGGATGGTGCCCCATGGTAGCTGATGCCAGTGATCAACAAAAATTCCAACATGCATGGCCTTTGGTTACTATGCAAGCTTTAATCCGTCACAGAATAAAAAAGTAAAAATGGTAACTGTGGCCTTTTCATCTCACAATTTGGGCTTCTATTCTTGGAATTGTGAGTTTACATCTTGCAATTCAGACTTTATCAGAATTGTGAGATAACTTCACAATTGCACGAAATAAAAGTCAGAACTTTGAGAGAAAAAAAAGTCACAATTACCCTTTACCGTTTATATTCCATGGCAGAAATAAGCTTTCATAGGTTCCACATGTGTAAGGGGAAAAAACAAACATAAAAATGCAAGTCCAGCACACATTCTTACTCCTCTCCCCTACCTCTTCTTCTCCCTTTTTCTAATCAAGCTACTCCTCTCCCTCCTACAACTATTCCTCTTCCTCTCCCAGGCATTATTTTTCTCTCTCTTTGATTCTTTGTGTTGTTCTGCATCAAAAAAAGAAAAAAAGAAAGAAAAAAAACAATTCAAAGAGGTCTTTTTACTCTATGTTGATGCAATGGAAAGAGCATCAACACCTGACTATTCCTCCAACTGAGACTGGAATCAGCTGTTTCTAAATATTTCAGTGATATGTTACTTAAAAATGCTTATCAGTTGTTACAATATTTTATATATATATAGATTTCTTTCAATACTTTTGAGCTGCTGTTGTTGCAGAAGTAGAGGCTTTACACTATATTTAACGTTTGGAACATTAGGTCTTCATTTCTGACATGCTGTGTCTAAGCTTTTGTAAAAAAGATAAGAAAGATCCATGATTTTGGTATGGGGTAAGCTTGTGTGAAAAGAAAATTTAAGCATTTTAGAAACGTGTTAATTGACTGAATATCGTGTGTAAACAACACAAATTGTGTTAATGGTATGGTCACAACAGACGGATGTTGTGCTAATTGTGTATAGAGTTTTGAAAATGTGACTACAGATTGGACAAAGGGATGTTAGCAATTGGAAAAAACTGTAATGCTGATAACCGAAACTTGGCAAATCGTTTAATGCACACCTAGGCCTACTTAAAGAAAAGAAAATAACACATTCATTAGTTTTTCCCCCCTATTAAATCAGCTCAAGGACTCTTACATTCTTACATTTTGCCGCAATAATTTTGTGAAAATCTTCTTTATTAAAATAAATAATCAAAAGTGTACTGGTTAAAAATAAACAAAGGAGAAAGAAGGTTTTTTGTTTGTTTGTTTAACATTTGTTTAGCATTTTAAATGAGTTCACCCTTCAACATTGTCACAGACACAGTCATATCCTAAACAAAATGAACAGTGGAGGGAAACATTCTGGGTGCAGAACAGAATGTGCGAAAGTCCAGAAAAACACTCCAATGGACATTCGCATATACATCTGCACTTTGCACTTTAACTTAGCTGCGCACTATAGACACTCTTGCACACAATGGTCAGTTTGCATACATCCGCACTCAGCAATGTGCGCTAAGGACACTGTTCAAATGCACATTATTGTTTAGTCTGCTCTGAGCCACCTCAATTGTGCACTGGCACTTTATTCTTACACTTCTAACATTTCTTACATCACTACTAGGCCTGTCGCAATAATCAATATATCGACTTATCGCGCAATATATGTACATCACCTCAATCATTTTTGGTGACGCAATATATCGCCCATTATATTTACTTAAAAATGAATGTCACCATGTTTTGTACATTCTTGTACATTCACTTGCGCATGTGTCTTTAGCAGCTTCTCATACATAACTTGGTGTAGTCATGAGGTGCTAGTTCACATTAAAAAAATGTTTCTGCAAAAAAGTTTCATCTACAGATATGGCCTTGTTTTGGGATCTGTGCCTTTGTGCGTACGGACATCTGACTGCTAAGTAGTGATTGTGTTTTTCATCAGTGCACCCTTAATTTACAGAGAAAAGAAGGTCAGGGAAAAATCTGTAGATGGAAAAATCTCCATACAAGTTCTTTGTGCATTTTTCTCTTTTTCTACTCGTTACTTTGCACTTTTTATTAGAAAATGTTTATTTACTATTAATTCAGGTTTTTTAAGGTATCTAATATTTTGATACTTAATTTCCATGATCTAAATATTCTTAAAAATTAAAAGTTTGTTGTAATTTGGAAGTGTGTAGGCCTTCTTGCATTATTATGCTGTTACATTATGATGATATATTCAGTGGCATAAAATGGTCTTTAAAATGACAATAATATTGCTTATCGCAATTATTTCTGGGGCAATATATCGCACAACAAAAAATTGTTATCGTGACAGGCCTAATCACTACCATTTTAAATTTCAACATTCAAACATTCATGTGTATTGCTTTTGTTATGTTTAATGTGCTCTTATGTTTAATTCCTGTTGTCATGAACATGTGCGTATACTTGTTTTGTCAATGGTCCGTTTATGTGGAAGAATGACAATAAAGTTGAGTTCAGTTGAGAAAAGGTCATTTTCATTATAAATGTTTGTTTTCAATCAGGCGGCAGAAATCTTCCACTTAATGGCACATTTTCCATGAATTATCTACATGATTAAAAAAAAAAGATCTTCTTTAAAGTAGCTTCTACACTAGCTTCTCTAATCATTTTGTATTCTGTTTTCTTTTTATTTATTGTACAATTAACAAAAGCAAAAAAGGCCTCTAACACTAGCTTGCTCTATTCTTTTTCTATTCTATCTGTTTTCTTTTTATTTAATATATAATTTAAAAAGCCCTTGCTAAACTAACTGAGACTTGTTATAGCACTTGCGTATCATTGCTCTTTTGTTGATTTTGATTGCTTCTATTGTCCTCATTTGGATAAAAATCCAAAGGCGACTTTTTATCCGAAGTCGCTTTGGATAAAAGTGTCTGCTAAATGACTAAATGTAAATGTAAAGTTTTGCATTTACTGCAATTTTGTGTAAATATCTCAAAATCCCTCAAAAGCTGCTTAACTCAAATGTGAGCAATATATGGCCATCAGGAGTTAAAGGGGGTGTCGCATCTGTCACCTTTTATCACCCCTTAGTGACTTGGAGAAAGTTTTCTGGGATGGTGTTAGGGAATAGAGTACACAAAGGTGACAACACTGATCTTGCATACTGTTCAGCCTAGTGCCACCCCTTATTCTGCTCTCTATATATTATTCTCTATATATATATATTGCTCAGAAAATCAAAACGGCTTGATTGTTGAGACTGTTTAGGTTTTTTGGGGATTAAATTTTTTTTATCACTGTAGGGTGGTTGTGTCCACACACTGTTAAGACATTATATGCAAACACCATGTAAATGTTAACTTTGCATCCGATGTCCCCTTTAAATACGTCCCACTTGAGGAACTAAGTCAGTTTAGGGAAGTCAAATCCTTAAGAAACGCCAAGGAAAAAAAAAGAAATACTACTAACCGATTAAACGTCTTCGTGAGGGGAATCCTGAAGTAAACCGTTCCGGTTTCTTCTGTCCTCGTGCAAGCCACGGCCGACCTGAACGCGATATCGTCGTGAACGGTGGTTTCAGGCAAGTGAACGAAAAATGACAGTCCTAAACAGAGTGTATCGATATTTTATTGTTTTTACTTCAAAATAGCTTTATCATAGGGTCAAATCAAACCAAGCTGTCCCAGTCAAGTTAATTACTGGACAAAATAAAGGCATCTGTTAATTTCCAAATGGCACTATTCAAACATATTCACAAAATACACATTTTGAAGATTAAAGAGAATAAAATTCATCAAATACCATTTAAATAAGCCAGTGAAAGTAAGTTACCGTTAAACTCGTTTGTTGGCGCTCTTGGTGTTGTCAATACGGAAATGGAGGGGGCGTAGTAAGTAATCTTATTCGTACCGTTTCGTAGATTACAGCAAGAATAATCACAGATTTTACTTTAAACAGATAATATTTACTTTCATTTCATTTGTTGTCTATTTTAGGTTCAAAATGACATTTGGAAACTCTGAGGAGTCTGAGTGAAAATGGAGCAGTTATTTAATTTGATTGGTCGTTTGACACGTGCAGTGATATTCTTTCTCTTATTTGATTGGTCGTTTGACACCTGCAGTGATATTCTTTCTCTTATTTGATTGGTCGTTTGACACGTGCAGTGACATACATTATCTTATTTGATTGGTCGTTTGACAACTGCAGTGATATTCTTTCTCGTTTGACACCTGCAGTGATATTCTTTCTCTTATTTGATTGGTCGTTTGACACGTGCAGTGATATTCTTTCTCTTATTTGATTGGTCGTTTGACACGTGCAGTGATATTCTTTCTCTTATTTGATTGGTCGTTTGACACGTGCAGTGATCAGTGTTATCTTATTTGATTGGTCGTTTGACACCTGCAGTGATATTCTTTCTCTTATTTGATTGGTCGTTTGACACGTGCAGATTGGTCATTTGACACATGCAGTGACATACATTCACTTATTTGATTGGTCTTTTGACACCTGTAGTGATATTCTTTCTCTTATTTGATTGGTCGTTTGACACCTGCAGTGATATTCTTTCTCTTATTTGATTGGTCGTTTGACACCTGCAGTGATATATATAGAATAGAACATGATCAATATGAACTTCTAACGTTCAATTTAAATAAATGTAATTGCACAAACTATAGGCTACAATGTCATAAAAAAAATTTTTTTTTTTTTGTGAAATAACTCAAACATATAATGTTTTTCTCTCCCCTGATAAGAATTGTTCTGGACTGCGTTTCACAAAAGCATCAATGGTTTCTTATAATACTTTTGGGAAAAGCAGCCCTGTTTGAATGCAGTGGCAGCAGTGAATGAACGCTCTCTGATTTATTAGTTCTGTCTTGCGGCATTTCTGTGTGTTCAGATGAGCATGAAAATAGTTAGGTTACTCGTCCAATTCAGTACATATTGTATGCATTAAATTTCTTGTTAAATGAACGAAATCACAGGTATAAAAAAAATGAGATACTTTCGATACTCACATAAGTATCAATATATCGATACTTCATTATGGATCAGATCCTCCACGAATTAACCTGGCTTCAACAGAAAATATATTTTAATATATAATAATGTTTTTATCTGATTTGTTTATTCTCTAAAGTGGTGCATTGGGAATAGTAACTGTATTCACTTCTGTAGTTTTGTGACCACGTGAAATGCCATTGTGTTCTTATCAATAGACTTTTGTAATTGTCTCTTTTTACCAACTTTTCTCATTATCCTCTACCTAACAGATAGCCAGACCACTGATCTATAATAGAGAACTTGATTGCTCATAAAAGTGAAGCCACAGACCAATTTCAGTGTTTGCAATCAGTGATGACGTTATTTTGTGGTGTCTGCTGGCAGAAAATGCCAGTTTTAATGTAGCAGTCTATGCAAGCCATGGAATAAAAGAATAAACAAGGTAATTTGAGTTCATATTTCAAAATTCAGACTTTTTCCTTTAAATTCCGAGATTATATCTTTTTTCCCTCAGAATTCACAAACTCGCAATTGTTGAGTTGAATTAAGCTATAAAGTTCGAACTAGGAGATAAACTTGCATTTGCAAGATAAAAAAGTCAGAATTATGAGATAAAATAGGAATAAGTTTATGTAAAATGTTTTAGGTTTAAATAGTATTTCATGCTTTAACTGTAGGGCTAATACAATATGTCCCCTATGTGAATATTATATAGACCTATTGTTTAAATCTAATTTATGCTTTAAAAGTAGGGAAATCATAGCTGGTTTCATCCATAGTTTGTCCGTTTAAACGTCTGCGTTTAGCTTCAAATGGCGTCTTTGACGACAGTATTATATAAAAATTATTTGCATTCCGATTCTCGAATCCAAAGGCACAACAATACATTTTTTCTCTTATTCCATGGAGTTTACCCGTTTCCCTCCATTTGTTACCAGTGTTTTTCTGCCACCACAATGCGCGCGCAGCTGCAGGTGACGTAACTGTGACGTCTACTCCAGCTTGGTATTGAATTAATAGGAAATCGTACGAATTTAATGAGAAAACATCGCCTAACGAGTCAGTATTTTTATATCTGAAGTATCCCTGTACATTCTTTCAATGCAAATGTCCCATGTAAGTGGTTATTTTTTTAATATTGGGAATTAAAAAGTTGCCTAAAAATAATAGTAAAAAAATTATGCGTATTAAAAAGTTACGTATTATATTCATTACAGTAGCGTACAACAGATGAACATGATAAACAGGGATGAGATCCTCAGCATATGCATTTCAAATGACAAAGTGCTCACGGAATCTGAATAAAGATTTATGCTTTGTTTTCATGCATTAATTCGCCTTGTACAGTTATTCACTGTTTATGTAATTTTGTTATAGTGTTTTTATTCGTACAGTAGGCTAACTGCAAATGTTTCAACAGTGATTTTGTTTACAGCATGCATCTTGAAGCAGTTAATGATTTAAACGTTGGATAAATTAATAATTAATTCAACATACTTCTATGGAAACTGTAATGCTAGTAAAATGCTAGTCTGAATTAGATGTTGCTCCATCAGGATATAAAAAATAACACTGACTAGCTACATACGGTACAGACTTAAAGACATAAAGCTTTATTTCCAAGATGATGCATGGTAAGCTTTGAATTTCAATAGAGGCTTGTATTGTAATATGTATTGTATATCTGCGTCAATTTATGATAGGCTACTAATTCCAGATATATATTCATTTTTAATATTTCCTGCATAATTATATTGGCTCAGTTACCAGTGTCGGCAAGTGTGCAGCAGACCCACCCACCTAATCGATTTTAATATATCGCTTACCCCGCCTGAAAATACCATAAACATTGCAGATAACATCTGAAGTAAGAAATAATTTACATACACATAAAAACTAATCCTGTGTGACTGACACGCTTTAAATCGGGTGAGTTTAGGTCAGTGTTTTGGCTGTCAGTCAATGATGCTCTCTGCCGGTAAGGAATAGTAAGATGGCTGCTCGAACACTTCCGGTGGCTTCACCGCCTGACGACAGTTTAGGGCCCAATGAGCGATCCAGTCATTATATAGATCAGTGAGTCAGACCCAATGTCCTTCTCTTTGCCCAGCAAGGTCTTTACCCATGTGTGACCTGCATTACTGCAAAGCAGATACAACCTTGTATAGGTTTTACAGAGGGGCATGCAATTACTTTTTGAATTGACATTGGTTATATCACAACTCAAACGATTCACTTTGGCCAGCCTTGATTGTCTTTTAGAGTTATAGCAATGGCTAAACTACCCACTCTGCCTGCAATCCAAATTTCCTCTATGGGATAATAAATTTGACTTGATTTGACTCTACTCTTTTTAGGACTGTCCTCTCATAAAAACAATAATGCCAATATGGGACTATGGTAAAGTGAAATGTATGTTTGTGAGTGACCTTGAACTTGACCGATGGTTGGTACTTCCTAATGTTCACCATTATTATTTATTTATTGTAATTGTTTTATTTTAATTTTTTTGTCAAATTCTCGGATGATAAATCAACAAAAAGAACAACTAATATAAAAAAGTAATCGTAATCATTATTTCCTAACTGAATTTATAGAAGGTGATGGTTGTAAATATGTTTGTCATTCAGTTTGATGTGTTTAGTAAAGTAGATTTTCTTTTCTTTGCGTGATAAGTGATATCATAATAAGATTGGATTGATAACTGATGCTATTTGTGGGAAAGGATCATTTTACGTTACTGTTTCAGCACAGCTCATATGCGATCAATAAGCCTCATTGATTTGTGTTTATTGGGTTAAATGTTAAATTGAAACCTGACCTCTGGGACTGTAATTTTTCATTTGTTTCAGGGCTCAAGATAGACACTCGGCTGCGTAAAAACACAACAAAATGGCTCAATGCATATGATTCTGACCAGTGATGGCATCAGTGCTTTTAGAGGTATTTTTAGATTAGCTGTAACTTCTGCCGCCTTTTGTATTATGCTATATACAGTAAATGTAGATATATGAAATCTGTAAAAGTCCACCAGCATTGTGAAGAATAGAGAATGAACCTAATGAGAAGACATTAACAAAGGCCTATTAAAATTCTACTCTAAGGAATAGGCTGTTAGATTTCATTTCATTCATTTCTGAACATTTGGACTGCACAATGCTCATTCTCCTGAACACATTTTAATCACGACACTGATCAGGCTTAGATGTATGTGTGCACAATGTGAGACATAACTTTTAGTGGGCTATAGCTAATAAAATCACATCCCTATAGACGACTAAAGGAGTGCAGTGCAGCAAGATTTCTCAAAAAAATGGTCTTTTAATTTCTTCACATGGCTTAACACACTCTTTGGGAAAAAAAATGCGCTAAATGTTAGTTAAGTTAAATGTATGGAAGTCAAATGTATGTGGGTCAAAGACGTTAAGATGTCCGCATCAAAAGAAATTTACAAAAGTGATTTTATGTCCATAGAGAGCACATTAAATGCAAGTAAAGTGTCTACATTTAAGGTTTCAAATATGTTTTTGAAAAGTAAAATGTCAAAATTTGGTTGAAATAATGTTCCATTGTCATTCAGTGTAACACTTATAGTTATGTAACAATTCAAACAACATGCTTATTTTGACCTGTACATATTAAAATATATAAAAGAATGAGTGAGCATATTAAATTTTATTGGGTTTTAAATGAGTAAGAAATTATTACTGACCAATGGGCAAAACCTAGGATAGTGGCAAATTAAAAAAAATGTAAAAATAACAACTAATTAGTATTTGGGGTGAAAGTAATTAGTTTTTTAATGTGTCATAAATTTATTTTTGTTGTAAATATGCCTGACAAGATTGTTACACTGAATGACATTTTAGTGGGTGTCTTCTGTAAATCAGGGGAAAATGTATGATATTTATTTTTTGCTCAGAAAAACAAAAATACAATTATATTAAGCAGAAAACTTTTTAATTATTATTATTATTATTATTTTAAAACAACAACAATTTAAAGCAGTATTGTTTTTATGTTTAAACCCTTTTTCGTCTTTGACCCATGGATGTCTCTTTCCACTGTGGAATAAAAAAAATAAATAAAGATAATTGCAATTTTTTTATCTAACAATTCAGACCTTTTTTCTCGCAAATATATATGTTTTTTAAATTCCATGGCAGGAACAGAATATTGAGATGTAAAATTCAAGTTTCTCACAGTTCTGAGTTCATATCTCTGTCACAATTCTGACATTCTTTCTCAGAATTGTGAGTTTACATCTCGTAATTCTAAATTCTTTTCTGGAACAAAAACAGAATGGCGAGATGTAAACTCAGAATTCAGAGAAAGTCAGTCAGAATTCTGAGATGTAAACTTGAAATGATGAGAAAAATTACAATTCTAACTTTGTTTTTCTGAATTCTGTTTTTTATTTCTTTTTGTTTCCAAGGAATAAAACATGTTAAAAAAGGTAATTGCGACTTTATATCTCACAGTTGCAAGTTTATATCTTACAATTGCATGTTTATTTCTTGCATCTTGCTTCCATATGTTTGTACACTTTTTAAAAAGAATTTCAAGAGGTTGTAAAGAGATTTTCAATTATGAGAATTGTAGTATTATACTCCCATGAGCTACTTTATTCAGCGCTTGAATACATTTTTACAGACTATACAGCTTTACAGACTCTACTGTCACAGTATCAGTGGCATTTGTTATAGCTGAAGTGTTTGTGAGTTCCAAACCTGCAATGCAGCATGAATACATTGTGTGGTTATACTGTTATAGGATTATTGTTTTGCTGTTTGCTGACTTTATTCATACGTTTGTTTTTGTTTTTATTACTATTGTTAGTTACTTCTTTTTTTTTTTGATGTTTGCATTTGTTAATTGTCACCGTTCTGAGGTTTGCGTCAAGCACTAAATATAATCCAGATATATTTGCTTTGTAAGATGATTGCTTCAGAAACAAAGATTGTGAAGTGTCTTATAAAACTACATAGATGGCTACCAAAATGATGTTGTGTTAGTAATTGAAAATTAGCTGAACAAATCTGTGTAGTTCTTATTGCCTGAATGAGGCATTTTGCATTTAGTGAACGAGCAAATCGAACAAAACAAAGTAGTGTTATTGAGGACAGTTAAGTTATTAAGAGAATAGAGTGAACTTAAAAATCTGAATGCATCATTTTGCCGTGAATTTTCATCTTTTCTCAACAATCACTTTTTACATTTTACAAGTTGCTGGTGTTAAAATATTGCAATGTTGTGAACTTTATTGGACAGGATTCATAAACTGTTGATAAACTGTATAAAATGATTATCAATATCTGATTAATATTGGTGGATGAATTAAAGGTTGCAAACTATTGGAGTTGAAGTTTTAAAAGTAACATTTATTTCTATATTTATTTTCTTATCTACTGTACTTTTTTATTGCAAATGTTTTTATGTGTGTGTGTGTGTGTGTGTGTGTGTGTGTGTGTGTGTGTGTAACATGTCCATTCGAGCATCATTAACAAATGTGAAAATATTAAAAATAGCACAGCACTTTGATGTTTTTCATGCATGGGCCTTTTTCCTGATGTGCTCTATAAAAGAGTCTAAATTAGATTTGTGTTTATGGAAAAGTGAAAGCAGTGAGCTACATATGGCACATTATCATATTGAGCTACTATGGCCTTTTTTCTTTTCTATGGGACGTTTATTTTCCTTGTACGTGACAATGTTGTTTAATTTCAGTGCACTCTAAGGCCACTTTATAAGGAAAACTGGAAATTCGCCCATGTGTGCCTACTTAAAATTCATTGTGCGTTTTTCATCTATATTATCTGTCTGTTTATTACCGCTCAGACAAAATTCCAGAGTAAATTAACATGATCGATCGTGGCACAGAACACTATTGTCAAGAGAAAAATTGAAAATCTAATATGTATGCGGCTTTCCAGAGGGACTTTGAAAATGGTATTTAAAATAGACTGTAAAAAGGAATAGGAACGTTTGTGTTGGTTTGCAATTAAAAAACGACATATTTAGACGTATCACGCAAGATTTAACATCATCTCATGTGTCTCCTGATTGTGACGTTGCAACTTGGATAAACATGACCACAAATGACATTTAAGAGCTATGGCAGAGGGGAAGGTTATGATTAAATAATGACTTAAAAATATCAAAGTCTTAAGAAATAAAAAAGGGTATTGTATGGCATTAAAATATAGCAAGTTGTATGAACTGCTGTAATTAATTTTATGCTGCCTTTTTTGAAGCTCAGCTTCGCTTTTGTCGTGTCGCAAGCGGAAGCTCAGACATTCTGCTTTTGTGTTTCATAAAAGAACAAACAACATGGGTGAGTAAATAAGAATGAATCTATTTAATATTTGGTTGTTAACTGATGTCTTAATGTATAATATTTGTAGAGAAGTGTGAGAATAGTGTTTACATCATCTCTCTCATTAGAATCACTTTGTGCAGATGCGGATGTATTCATCAGCAGGTTGCAGTTCTTGCGCGCTTATGCAGCGTTTCAGCAGGATCCAATCGGGCAGGTAGCACTCCTCGTTCCTGCTCCCCCCAGAGTCCCGTCAGCAACACTGGCACGGGAGAACTCCCACAGATGGGACACATGCTCACTGAAGACTGCCGAAAGTTTTAAGGCTGGGAAATGAGTGAAATGGCAGAACCAGCAACTATAACCAGACCCCTGATATCCTCCAAGCGACACAAGAGCATAAGGAAGAATTCCAGAAGAATTTATTCCCCATATCAGGATGATAATGTGTAAGTCAGCTTTTCGACCAAATCTATATATTTTTTTTTTTTTACTCTAGGTTACATTGGCTAATTTCACACCTGACACTTGTGTGGACTATAGCATTCAGTCTCTTAGGTATGTTATTTATTTATTTATTATTAGGAATGTGTATCCTTTATAGCAGAACAAAGCATTATATTCCTTTTAAAAGGAAAGCTTCTTAACTTGTGGATTGCAAATAAACTATGTTTAGTTTCTAAACTATATTTATAGAAATTTATATTTTCAAAAAATGTATATAATTCTTGAAGAATTTGTATATCATGTTTTCATAATTTTTGAGTCTGATTTCTATACGAGGTATTAAAATGATAAACATCCTTGTCTTTTGCTCATGTACAGTATGTGGATCTGTTGCTTTATATACACAGTCCACATTGCCTTACATAAATACAGTATGATTTTTGCGGGACCCACTTTGCATTTAACAAGTTTCATAAGCAAACTAGAGAACAGAAAGTGACTTCGGTCATCATTTATCATTTTTTTTTATGTACATCTAGATACAATATAACAGGTTATATATACAGTTTTAGGGTTCCGAATCCAGATCACCTTCATGCTCAAAAGTGTGTCTACAGATTTTGCAACATACCAATAATTTGCCTCATAATTAATATAACATTTTTTTGTTTTGTAACATATTTATTTATCATATTTTATTTTTCATAGTTATAATATTTAATTATTATATTGTTATTATAAAAATATATATATATATAAAAAAGGAATTTATGCACATATGTGACCCTGGACCACAAAACCAGTCATAAGGGTCAATTTTTTTAAAATTGAGATTTATACATCATCTGAAAGCTGAATAAATAAGCTTTCCATTGATGTAGGAAAATATTTGGCCAAGATACAACTATTTGAAAATCTGGAATCTGAGGGTGCAAAAAAAATCTAAATATTGAGAAAATCTAAGGCCTTGAAGTCCTTAGCAATTCATATTACTAATGATAATACATTTTTTATATATCTACGGTAGGAAATTTACAAAAAATCTTCATGGAACACAATCTTTACTTAATGTCCTAATGATTTTTGGCATAAAAGAAAAATCGATAATTTTGACCCATACAATGTATTGTTGGCTATTGCTACAAATATACCTTATGACTGGTTTTGTGGTTCAGGGTCACATATGTATAAATCAACAATGTTTTGTTCCATGCTGCCCAAATAAAAGTCTAAAGTTACTACATTACTGTAAGATTAATTGCAGTGATTATTGATCTTTGGTTGTGTTTCAGACCATCTGATGATGAGGATAAGGATGAAGAAAGAGTGGACAGTAATGATCCAGAGGAGTTGTTCCAGAACATTCAGGTTCAGAAGGAAATCATCGCCAACATCCGAACTAAACCCTGGCCAATAAGACGCAAACTAAAAGTGCTCAAGTAAGACCCCACCAAGTGTATGTTAGGGAAATGCCATCAGAACTTCTGCACATTCTGTACTGAAATTATTGCAGATCATAAAATTGAATAGTTCTCTAGTGGAACAGTTTAAATAGCATGAGATAAAAAGAATAAAGGATTTATAAGTTCAGCATTCATAAGACCAAAATGTGAGCGTAGAATGTGCAAGTAAATGTGCTGTAAAGGTATTTTTGATCTGATGCCAGTGTTTGTACAGCAGTTGACGTGGTTATTAGTGAGTTAGATTTATTACATAAATAGGAAGAATGAAAAGAAATGATTATTTGACCCCATTACGGCCATTAGCCTACTTAGAAACGACATTCGAAAATGTTTGAAACTGATGATAATGGCTTAGGAAAGCATCCTCGCATTAAACCCGTAAGGTAAATAACAATTAACTTTCAGTGCATATTTACAACATGAAGCTTGGAGAACAAACTAAATTGGCTGAGTAATTGTTTCATTAGCCTGGCCAGCAGTTTCTCATTTTACTGGGTAGCGATCGCTGCGGCTTCTTTGGGCGTTTGACAAGGATGCACAAATGTACCCGCTGTGAATGACCGGGGTTACGTCAAGATCACGTTGTGGTTTTATTCTGGTACAGTGTACAAGCAAACATTTTGGATTTATGCAACCGGCATAGCACTCCCAAAATACTGTGAATACAATACAGCTACATATTTCTTTTCATATTTTTTTTCGCCATTTTTAATAAACTTTTTGCCTTCTCTTTTCAAGTGAACCTCTTCTGTGACAAATTAAACATTTAAAATACATCTATATTTAATATAATTTT
>NW_015551075.1:1481316-1488816 GCF_001515605.1 Sinocyclocheilus anshuiensis | reverse complement strand
AATATTATCTAACTGTTGTATTTTTCTGTAAATATTTGTTTACAGTTGCTGAAGAAGATTTCAAGAGTCTTATACAACATTGTTGTCTTGTTCATTCCCTGGGAGATGAGGATTAAAAAGATTGAAAGTTAGTATCTAGATGCACAATATGTGTTTAATTTGTATATTAATGTCAACCTCTTATTGCAAGGCATTAAAAAAAACATTATTTGAACACATGACTTTTCATGAATGACAAACTAGCTCTGATTTGGTAAATATATTAGACACAATGCATATTCATTAAAAAAAATATATTTTGTCAGGTAACCTAAAAATGCACTTTCATGTGGAAAGTATCCAAATGACCTAGTGTGAATAAAGTAAAAAAATCATTTTAATTAGACTGAATTAATATAACCCTATACGTAAAATATCTGAAGGGTCAGATCAGGTCAAAATAACCCCATACTGCATTAATTGTACACTATATGTTGTCTTTGAAGGTCACTTTGGATCAGGTGTGGCCTCTTATTTCATATTTCTGCGATGGCTGTTTGGGATCAATATAGTTCTCACTATTATGACTGGAGCCTTTATCGTGCTGCCTGAGGTTAGTATGCACTGCATACTATAGGCTGTATATTCAGATATGAACATTTATGAATCAAAAAGTGTCAAACAATTTGAATGTACATTACCTAATGATCTATTAAACATTACATATGCCGTTATTCTCCTTTATTGTTATTTCCGAAAGCATGTACAGATATTTAGATGCTGCTGTGTACTCATACATTATTTGTAGACAACATCTTTTATTAAAACTCAACAAGGACGCTTTTTAGACCTGGAAATGGAAAATACGGTTAGATTTATTTCACTCCCGGAGCAGAGACACAATGCAATTTCTGCTCTGGTATCATCTGTTGTCCTCTATCATTCCCTCTGTCTCTCCAATCTGTCCAATCAGCTCCTGGCCGGCGCTCCGTTCGGTACCACCCGCAGCAAGACCATCCCCAAGGATCACCTTGCCTCTGCACAAGACCTGGACACCATCTGGTCGCTGGGGGCAAGACTATCATCTCTCATTTTTACTGCTTTGCCAATGTGATGTGCATATTATCTGCGGAACTTAATCCGCAGATAATATGCAATTAGGGTTTAATCACAAATCATTTATTTTTGATGTTCATTCTGCCGCTTTGTCAACAGGTTTTGTTTTATGTCTGTATTTCAGGGATATCTTCAATACTCTGTGCTTTTTTACGGCTACTACGGCAATGTGCGTAAAATCGGCAGTGCCGGCTACAGACTGCCCTTGGCCTATTTTATGGTCGGGATGGCCGTTTTTGCCTACAGCTTCATCACTTTGCTAAGAAAGTAATCACTACTTCAAAGACGCTTCGCTTGAAATTGCTGATTAACCTCAGTACATTCACATTTATGCATTTGGCAGATGCTTTTATCCAAAGTGATTTATAGTGCATTCAAGCTATATGTTTTCAGTTCATGTCGAATTAATTTACTTGCTGAAAAGAGCAGGTATGGTGTTTCTGTTGAAGCTGGTTTATTAAGGATCTGGTTGACCTGTCTTTTCAGCAGAGTTGATGAAAGTATCTGCTAAAAAAAAAACAAATGTACATTGATATTGCTTTTTTAAAGGGGTCATCGGATGCCCATTTTCCACAAGTTGATATGATTCTTTAGGGTCTTAAAGAAAAGTCTATAACATACTTTGGTTAAAATTTCTCAATGGTAGTGTAAAAAACACCTTTTTTACCCTGTCAAAATCAGCTCTATTTTCAGCAAGCCATTCTAGTCCATGTTGCTTTAAATGCTAATGTGCTCTGCTCACCCCGCCCCTCTCTTCCGTGGGGTGACGAGCAGACTGTAAACGCCAGCCGCGAAACTGGCTTACTAGCACGTTATTAGGAAAGGCGATTTGCAAAGATTCATAAAAAACCCTTATACTCACTTCTTCTGTTGATGAAGCTGGATCACGAATGATTAGCGTGAATATAGACGCATTTAGGCAGATCGGGATCGGCGCATTCCCTTCAAAACGATAGTAACGTTAATCCTCTGCGTCTTCAGCGGCTCAGATGTCGGGAGTAGATGACGACTGCTATATTCATTATTACATCCAACAACAGAACACCTCAATCGCTTAATCGGAGACGTTCTTGTCTTCCCCTGCACCGGAGTCGACACAATGGAGCACTGATGACAGCTCACTCAGGGCGGGTCTAAGGTAAGACGCTAGTGTCAATCAACTATCGTGGGAGTGGCTTGTGCAGAACTGCGTCATTCTGACAGGAATCTCAGAACAGTCTAGTTTGAGAAAGGGGATTTTAAAATAGGGATTTAAAAAAAAAACACTGGGTGGATATTTTATCATTATAGGATGGATGTGTACACACACTTCCAACACACATTTATGTTCAAACAACTTGTAAAGTGAATTTTGCATCCAATGACCCCTTTAACCTTTTTGCTGTGCTGAAAATTTAGTGTTGCTTGTAAATCTCTCATTACACTATATTATCACTAAATCTTGTTTTTATCATCTTGTTTTCTTTCAATTATCCAAGATTTGTTAGTAATATAGCATAACTCAAAACATAATTTTTGTAGGCCTGTCATTTTTAACAGGGAATGCCACAAATGAAACAAGGTGGGAAAAAATTGATAAAAAATTATCAATATTTTGAGCAAAATGTAGTCAGTAAATTTTAGTCCAATGCGATAACGTGAACTAGCATTTCCAGACATTCTCTCCAGGTCAAAATGAACAGAACACAACATGAGTGTTAAGTCATTTTTCGCCATGTGGTAATTTTTTCACAGTCATGATCACTAGGAAATTTAATATGTTTCTTTAGAAAAAGCTCAATTTGTGTTCCTCATATGCTGTTGTTTTTATCAGAATGGCTAAAAACTCCCGCATGAGTTTAGCCGGCGCCTCTGATGAGAATTACACCTTCTGCTGGCGTGTCTTCTGTGCGTGGGACTATCTGATTGGGAACCCAGAGGCGGCTGAGAGTAAAGGGGCGGCCATCGTCAATAGCATCAGAGTGAGCATCTCCTGCATCCAACAGACCCAAATCAATCTATCCTTGTCCTTATCCATGATTGTTTTTCTGCTACTCTCATTGTGAAGTGTATTTGAGCTTGGTAAAGGTGCTATATAAATTAAACATTATTATTATTATTATTATTATTATTATCCTTGATTCAATTCTCAATGATCATTCAGTTTTAATTCAGTTCAGCATTGCCTACATGGGAGGTTTATGCTCCACTTTTAGTGCTGATTTCTCCACGGAAAACATGTTATTTGAGTCTCATCAGTGTCATGCTAAATTACAGATGTTTCTTTGGAATAACATTCAATTTGTTGCACTTGTTGCATGTTTTTAAAAGTGCAAATGTTGTGATTTCACTCGGATGTATGTGATAACCATGTATCGGTCAGGTCGACTAACTGGACAAGATTTGGCCATTTTGCACATTTGCCAGTAAATAGGTATTATATTTTCTAGATATCGGTTGCAGAATCAACTATATCGGTCAATCATTTCCATAGTATTTGTCATTTTCTTTCTTTCTTTCTTTCTTTCTTTCTTTCTTTCTTTCATGCCAGTACCAAATTACCACAATTTATTGAAGTAACAGTTAATACCTGTACCTATCTGGCAGAAATTATGATGAATGATTTCAAGATTTTGAATTGTTTGAACTGCCTCTTTTTTATTCATATTTTGAATCAGTTTTTATTTTTATATTTTCTGTTTTCTTTTTAATTTTAAAGTTTTAGTAATTTGGCAAAATGTAGTTGTTTTTGTTCAATTTTTAGTAGTTTTGTTTTTCAAATATACATTTATTTTAGTTTTAGTTATTTTAATGCATCAAGTTAAACTATTTTTTTTTCTTTATGGTTATAGTTTTCATTTTAACTATAATAACCCTGATTCTACCTAACCAAAATGTTCTGCTTCTGTTTTTTAGGAGGCCATTGTAGAGGAGCAAGAGAAGAAGAAAGACACAAGCCTGCAAGTTTTCCTCTTTATTTGTGTTTGCATTATCACCTCAACATAACCCTAAGTGCTGACTAAGTGTATTCTCCAAACTCTCTCAGAAGTGCGTGTTTAACAAAACTGTCTTTTGAGGGTGGGAATGATCGTATCAGTAAGTGACTTACAGTGATGTGCTGTTTCTCTCTATCTGAGGCTGTTGTCACAGCACCTGTAATGCTGCCTCAGACCGCTCTGATTTATACATCTCCTCCCCGTCCAATGCAATCGCAGCAGAACATGCAAAATGGAAAACATCCCGCCGTATTTTATACAAACAGCCTTTTATTGCAGGCGGATGACTGCACCTAAATTGCCAGCAGACCTGCTCACACATTAAAGCCGATTAATATGTTGTGGGAATGCGACAACCATGCACACAGGGTTATGCTAACATTTGTACAGTATCTCTAAATAATTATAGCTAAACTCTGTGGTTGAATCTAACTTGCAAAATCTTGCAATCTTTCTTATCTTGCAAAATCCATGAGATATTGAAGTACTTGTGTATTACCTGCTTTTGTCAGTGATAAAAATTTGTCGGGCAAACTGGGAAATTAAGTGCATCAAGTCAGGAAGTGTTTATTGATGTTGTGCTTGCAGTGTTCAGCCAATGCCGATTTTTAGAGCAGAAGGGTAAAAAAATATGTTATTATACTAGAAATTCTCTTGACCATGTCTTCTGCTGCTTTTATATTGTATACAACCTCCTGAATAAGAAACATGATGTCAAAAACTTTTATTGAAGTAATAGTTTGGTTTTATTGGTCCCTGGCAATAGAAACGTAGGCAGTGTATTAAAAACGAACCAATGGCTCGGCAGCAGAGCTCAGCACAGCCCGCCAGAGCCCGCCAATTTGGGCGGGGCATCTGGCTATATAAACATGCACCTCGCCATAGGACCTCAGGTTACTTCGGCTGAAGCAACGACCGAGTTGGGCAGCTACATAGCACGGCCAGCAACGCAGTACTCGTTCCCGTATCTCAGGGAACCGAGGTTATGTTAGTAACCGAGTACGTTCCCTATCGATACTTCACTCGTACTGCGTCTTGCTTAAGATGCTTTGGGGAACCAGTACAATCCCGCCGTGCTATGGTAGAGGAACGACCAATGCTTGAACTTGCCTTGAGCACCAAGGGCCCAGAGGGACCAAGTAATTGTAGGGAAGCCCCACAGGAAGCGATAGGGCCAAACTCACAGAGGTCGGCCTGGCGCTAAGTAATCGTTCCAAGAAAAATCGTACAGCCTCGGAACCCAGTGGGGGCCAAGAGCGTACAGAGAAGGCAAATGCCTGATTTAGCACTGGTTTTGCCAGAGTAAGTCCATTTAAGCAGAAAGGACCCGAGCCTGTAATGCTGGGACATCCAGATTATAAAACCTGATAAATGTGGACAGCGAGGCCCAGCCGGCCACCGCACAAATTTCTGCAATGGAAACTCCGCTAGACCAAGCCCAGGAAGAGGCAATGCCTCTTGCTTCCATGGGGCATTGAAGGCCCAAAGAAGAGTACGCTAGCTTGATAGTGTCAATTATCCATTTGGAACATGAAGGTGTCCGAGACGGCAGGCGTAGGACGGAACTCGGAGTTTCAGCCAGCACTGAAGGGGCCGCATGCGAAAAATGCATTCAATAGCGAGGTATTTCTGGGGAAACGTTTTCAAAGGAAAACACACACACACACACTCACATGTCTCTTTGCTGAGCCGCGGCGGTCTCGGTGAATCATCAGCATCCACAACTGAATGGAACAAAAAGTGTTGAACTTGAAAATTGTTTATGCGCGAGTGCCCTTGCTAAATGAAGGCGGATAGTATAAAAATTTTCACAGCGCGCAGAACGCACGCGAGAGAGAGATGAGGCAGCGCAGATCACGCCTAGCCTGAGATATTGTGTTTAGCACGCTCTCGGGGAGGTTCTTTTGGCAAAATTGACCCTGAGTCCCAGGCATTCTAAGTGGCTGAGGAGGAAGGATCTGTGAAATAGTAGCTCATCCTCCGACTGGGCCAAGATGAGCCAGTCATCAAGGTAATTCAAAATGCGGATTTCCATCTGTCTCAGTGGGGAAAGAGATGCATCCATGCACTTCGTAAAAGTGTGAGGTGCTAGGGACCAGTGGTGGAAAGAGTACTGAAAAAATATACTCGGCTTTTCTGACAAGATGCGCGTTAAATATCGCATGCGATTTATCGTGCAGCCCTACTTAAAATGTACTCAAGTAAAAGTAAAAGTACACAATTTTTAAACTACTCAAAGAAGTACAATTACTGATAAAAACTACTTAATTACTGTAACGTGAGTATTTGTAATTCGTTACTTCACACCCCTGCTAGGGACAGTCCAAAGGCAAGGTCCGTATATTGATATGCCACTCTCTCGAAGGCGAGTCTCAAGAATCGTCTGCGGTGGGGGGCTATCTGGATGTGAAAGTAGGCGTCTTTCAGATCCAGCGAAAAGAACCAGTCCCCTGGGCACACTTGCGAGAGGATCTGTTTCAATGTAATCATCCTGAACAGCCTTTTCATGAGGGCTTGGTTCAGGTGCCTGAGATTGAGGATGGGTCTTAGATTGCCATCCTTTTTGGGGACGAGGAAATAGCGGCTGGGGAAGCCTGACTCGCTTTGAGCTGGGGAAACCGTTTCTACGGCTCCTATCACCAGCAAATTCATCACCTCGGAGTGCAGGACATGTCCCCCCCATGCTGAATCGCGGGGGTCTTCGAGCGAATTGCAGTGAATAACCTAGTTTTATTATCCCCAAAACCCAGTTTGGAACTCCGGGGATGGCCTGCCAGGCCTCAGCCCGCGTGACAAGGGGTTGGATTAATTCGAGTGGCTGGTCGCCGTATGGGGACCCCACACGATCATTGAAGAAGACGAGCCGCGAGCAAAGTAGAGCAAGACATGAACTCTTGAAGCAAGAGCGATCTGTCTCAGTGAGCGCCCTCTCAGCATGGGCATGGCCCAGGCGAGAGGCGCATTCAAATACTAAGCTGTCAGCGATATTGAATCATTGGTGACAGTGTTCTGCTCCTATCCTCACGTGTAAACACACTGGCGGATCAAAGAGCTGCGTGGAGAGTGATGCATGCGGGGATTTGCCGGCGTTAAATCACCCATGCCTGATCGCTCATCCCCGTGAGTTCACCATTTCTTTCTCTGAGTAACTGGGAGGAGAGAAACACAAGAGCAGGGGAGGCGCGCAGCTCACTGCCCTTCTGCGGCGGATTAAAGTGCAGTGGGGGGAGCGAGCACGTGGGTCGCTCAGACCCGGTTGTTTAGTTCCCTGACTCCGCTGTTTCTCTCTCCGAGGCTCGCTGAGAGAGGAGAAACGGGATAGCGGGGCTGCCTTCAATGACGGCCGTCCGCGAGTGGAGAAGAGCGAGACTCATGCTCTCAGCAAGAGCATTCCGTCTCAGTGAAGTGCAGTCTCTGCATGGGGGCTGCC
>NW_015551075.1:1457515-1481147 GCF_001515605.1 Sinocyclocheilus anshuiensis | reverse complement strand
GCAAGGCTCGCTGAGAGAGGAGAAACGGGAGAGCAGGGCTGCCTTCAATGAAGGTGGTCCGCGAGTTGAGAAGAGCGAGACTCGTGCTCTCAGCGAGAGCATTCCGTTTCAGTGAGCATGCAGTCTCTGCGTGGGGGCTGCCCAGACAGGCGACGCACTCACTGCCCTTCTGCATTGTGCAAGATTCCCTGCACGAGCCACACTCGCAGTGCGACATTTGCAACAACGTCGCTAGAAATTTTGCTCTTTTAGAACTTACCTAGAAATAAGCTCTTTTAGGCTCGCCGGATGGCGGCAGGGGATCAGCTGGGACCGATGCTGCTGCGACGCTGAAGGTGGCGGTGAAGCGGCGAATCAGCCGAGCAGAGGGTCGCTGGTTCAGCTTGATCCGCTGTGAAGGCGATTCTACGGCGAGAGGCTTCGAGTCTCGTAGATCAGCGATGAACTTTGTCGTCGCTGAAGGAGAAGAAATCTGAGGTCCTGTGGTGAGGTGCACCCTTATATAGCCAGATGCCCCGCCCAAATTGGTGGGCTCTGGCGGGCTGTGTCGCCATAGGCTCGTGCAGCCATTGGTTCGTTTTTAATAATACACTGCACGAACCAATGGCCGTGCAGTTACACTGCGTGATTGAAAAAGGCTTCAGTATTCTGAGAAAAAGGAGTTTTCCCCAAAGCATCTTAAGCAAGATGCAGTACGAGTGAAGTATCGATAGGGAATCATATAATACAATGTTGTTTTCTTATACTCAGCTCTCTATAATATTTGATTCTGATTAATCTATTGCAGCATTATGCAGATGTCACTTAGTTACCTAGCGCTAGTTTCAGGTTTCTCAAATAACTCTTTGAACTCTCACATAAAATAGTTATGAGTGAATAATCAATAGTTCATGTCAATTGATTTATGTAAGTGGGTTAATGTAGAGTCAGCCGTTCATTAAGGCTAAATAATTTCCTTTCAGGATGATACAGGATCAGATGTCTGTAGGTGTATCTGACTGTGTTGTTTTCTATCCCAACAGAGCTGTACTGATCAGTTTGCGGATTCTGGCAAACATTCTGGTCCTGCTGTCTCTGACCGGCAGCATCTACATCATCTACTTTGTGGTGGATCGTTCTCAGAAACTAGAGCAGGAGAAACCTGAGCTAACACTCTGGGAGAAGAATGAGGTATTCTTAGAGTTTTTATGTTGTTTTATACGTTGTGTACATGAGTACTTCACAAAAAATTATTCTTGGCCTAGAGATTACATGAGTTTTCTGCTCATCCTCCATCATCTTCTTATTTAATTCTTACTTAATTATTTTTCTTCTTCTTTGCCTACTATGCCCTAAAAGTATGTGCACTTTTTGTGAAGGGAAAAAGTGCATAGTTTTGAGTGTGTAGCAGAATAGTAGGCAAGCTTTGGGACTACTTTGTCATAATTACATCTTTAACGGACCGCTTTTTTGCTTTGTTACGTGCATCCTGTAACCGTTTAAACTGCTCTGTCAATCATCTTGTCACATTTAACATCCATCCACATTTCGTTCAATTTTATTTCAATTTAAGAGGCACATTGATGATGCATTTAAAAGTTAATGACCAAACGTATCTTTATAAAAGTTCACAATGCTGTTGCAGATGAGATATAACGTGGATAACAATAATAAAGATTTTATCATCAGGTTAGATAAACACACAAACCCCTTTCTCTACTTGTCTGTCGGTATCGTATATCTGCCACGTTTGTTGTTTTTTAACATTTTTTTTATTGGTGTTTGTAGTTCTAATCGAATCCTCATCCAGAAATAGTAAACCATCCTGGTACCTTTGGGAGACTCATTTCAACATACTACGATTTGGGACACACTATTTCTAATTTTGAATATTATTTAGGACTGATTGTATGCAAATTGGGTTGCAGCATTGTTCTTTTTGTTGTTCTTTTTTTCCTCTTCTTCTTCTTACACTTCTTATTATTATATTTAATTTTCTTCTAATTATTTAATTACTATTCTTTCTTTTTCTGCTGCTTCTTTTTCTGATGTCTGCCACATCCAGATATTTCATCTAGTGTTAGGGATGATGTGGAGTGTATTTGAGGAAGATGAGTGATGTTATACTGTATGTGTATTGGGTTTCTTCATCAGGTGAGTGTGGTGGTGTCCCTCATCACAATGATTGCTCCTTCAGCCTTTGAATTAGTAGCACAGTTGGAGATGTACCACCCCAGAACGAGTCTCCGCTTCCAGCTTGCCAGGTCAGAAAATCACTGGCTGCTCTGGTTTTACTAAATCTTTATTATATTTTGTTTATCAAATGGGAAATATGTCTTTGTTGTTTAGAGTTCTGGTGTTGTACCTTGGAAACCTCTACAGTTTGATTATTGCCCTCCTGGATAAAGTCAACAGTATGAGCTCTGCTGTGAGTCGTATTTACATTCTTATTTAATTCTCAACCTTTTCTCTAGGGCTGCTTGATTAATAAATACAATTGGAATTGCAATATTGCTTAGTGTGTTTATCTAGTTGCAAAGGCTGTGTTTTAATTAAATATATGGGTCAAAGACGTTAAGATGTCCACATCAAAAGAAATTTACAAAAGTGATATTATGTCAACATTAAATGCGAGTAAAGTGTCTACATTTAAGGTTTCAAATAAGTTTTTGAAGAGTAAAATGTCAAAATTTGGTTGAAATAATGTTCCATTGTCATTCAGTGTAACACTTATAGTTATGTAAAAATTCAAACAACATGCTTATTTTGACCTGTACATATTAAGATATATAAAAGAATGAGTGAGCATATTAAATTTTATTCAAAAGTGATTTTATGTCCATAGAAAGCACATTAAATGTAAGTAAAGTGTCTACTTTTAACGTTTCAAATAAGTTTTTGGAGGATAAAATGTCAAAATTTGGTTGAAATAATGCTACATTGTCATTCAGTGTAACACATTATTTATGTAAAAATTCAAACAACATGCTTATTCTGACATGTACATATTCAAATATATAAACGAATAAGGGAGCATATTAAATTTTATTGGGTTTTAAATGAGTAAAAAATTCTTACTGACAAATGGGCAAAACCTAGGATAGTGGCAAATTAAAAAAAGTTAAAATTACAACTAATTAGTAATTTGGGGTGACAGTAATTAGTTTTTTAATATGTCATAAATTAATTTTTATTGTAAATATGCCTGACAAGATTGTTACACTGAATGACATTTTAGTTTCTAATTTTGAATATTATTTAGGACTGATTGTATGCAAATTGGGTTGCAGCATTGTTCTTTTTGTTGTTCTTTTTTTCCTCTTCTTCTTCTTACACTTCTTATTATTATATTTAATTTTCTTCTAATTATTTAATTACTATTCTTTCTTTTTCTGCTGCTTCTTTTTCTGATGTCTGCCACATCCAGATATTTCATCTAGTGTTAGGGATGATGTGGAGTGTATTTGAGGAAGATGAGTGATGTTATACTGTATGTGTATTGGGTTTCTTCATCAGGTGAGTGTGGTGGTGTCCCTCATCACAATGATTGCTCCTTCAGCCTTTGAATTAGTAGCACAGTTGGAGATGTACCACCCCAGAACGAGTCTCCGCTTCCAGCTTGCCAGGTCAGAAAATCACTGGCTGCTCTGGTTTTACTAAATCTTTATTATATTTTGTTTATCAAATGGGAAATATGTCTTTGTTGTTTAGAGTTCTGGTGTTGTACCTTGGAAACCTCTACAGTTTGATTATTGCCCTCCTGGATAAAGTCAACAGTATGAGCTCTGCTGTGAGTCGTATTTACATTCTTATTTAATTCTCAACCTTTTCTCTAGGGCTGCTTGATTAATAAATACAATTGGAATTGCAATATTGCTTAGTGTGTTTATCTAGTTGCAAAGGCTGTGTTTTAATTAAATATATGGGTCAAAGACGTTAAGATGTCCACATCAAAAGAAATTTACAAAAGTGATATTATGTCAACATTAAATGCGAGTAAAGTGTCTACATTTAAGGTTTCAAATAAGTTTTTGAAGAGTAAAATGTCAAAATTTGGTTGAAATAATGTTCCATTGTCATTCAGTGTAACACTTATAGTTATGTAAAAATTCAAACAACATGCTTATTTTGACCTGTACATATTAAGATATATAAAAGAATGAGTGAGCATATTAAATTTTATTGGGTTTTAAATGAGTAAAAAATTCTTACTGACAAATGGGCAAAACCTAGGATAGTGGCAAATTAAAAAAAGTTAAAATTACAACTAATTAGTAATTTGGGGTGACAGTAATTAGTTTTTTAATATGTCATAAATTAATTTTTATTGTAAATATGCCTGACAAGATTGTTACACTGAATGACATTTTAGTGGGCGTCTTCTGTAAATCAGGGGAAAATGTATGATATTTATTTTTTGCTCAGAAAAACAAAAAACAAAAATACAATTACATTAAACAGAAAACGTAATTTTTTTTTTTTTTGGAAAAACAACAACAATTTAAAGCAGTATTGTTTTTATGTTTAAACCCTTTTTCGTCTTTGACCCATATATGCACTGCATATAGTGTGGCACAGTGTTCTTTTACACACAAGCAACTCATGATCCAGTGTTTTTATTATTTTATAGTGATATTGATATTAATCACAATTTTTTGGCCGAATTGTGCAGCCCTACAAACAAGCACAGCAAACCTGGATTTTTTTTTTTATCGCATTCACAATTTTTATCAGAAAAAAACTGAGAACAAAAAAAAAAGAGAATTTTTTTCTGATGTATTACTCAGCAGGAAATATATAATGTTTTAATGAATTAATGAAATCAGAACATTGATTTAACATCAAACGATTGATATTTGTGCAGTGAAAATATTATTCAGATTTTTACCACTCTTTAGTTAGAAAATTTACTTGATTTTCGTAAAAATGTAATTCAACATAAATAAATAAATCGTACATGTTTTGAATAATTTTAGATTTCTGTGGGTCCAGGAAACCTGTCTGACTCAACATCGTACCTAGCAACGATTTCCCAGTCTACTGAAGACAACCTGTCCACCATCATCCCGGATATCACAGAGCGGCAGAACAGCACACTGACCAGGACTCTTCTGGAGCTCAACAACAGCATGACCACCGTCAAGAGCACCACATCCTCCAGACAACCGATGAGAATGCAGTCTCTGCTAAACCACACCGTCCTGTATGAGTACAACACCAGATCACAGCAGGACCCCTGCTGGGAAACATATGTCGGCCAGGTGCTCTCTGTTCCAGTTTTAGCTTATCAGGATGTTCCTGGTCTCCACACCTGACTGGAGGATATGAATGAACCTTTCATAGGCATTAGCCATAGAATTATCACATAGCATAGTTGAAACTTTAAAAGAAAATTGAGCCTATTTTTATTTAAATTCTGGTTTTTATTTTACACAACATTATTATACCAAGTAATCATGTTTTCATAGTCTTTGATCCAGTCAATTCCTGATATATAAAATATAGTTGTTGGTTTTTTTTTTTCACTCTGAAAATATGGCCAAACAAAATGAAGCTCTAAAAAATATAATGTAGTTATGTACACTACTGTTCAAATGGTAAGATTTTTTAAATGTTTTTGAAAGAAGTTTATTTGATTACAAATACAGTAAAAACAGAAATATTGTGAAAAATTATTATAAATAGTTGTTTTCCATTTGAATATATATTAAAATGTATATATTAATAAATAAAATAAATAAATACAATGTAATTTATTCCTGTGATGTCATAGCTGAATTTTCATCATCATTAATGAAATTATTGAAATAGTAAATCTCTTATATATTTGAATCTTTTATAGAAATGGATTTACTGTCACTTTAGATGAGTTTAATTGGTCCTTTCTGAAAAAAAGTATCAATTTCTTTCCAAAAAGTATAACATTTTACTTCCAAAAACAAAAACCCCAATAAAATCTGTGTAAAATCTGTCACAACTAAAAATGTCTTAATTTCATTGCATTAGATACAAAATATAAAACAATATATAATATCTAAAAATATATAAAAGCGGCCTCTGCAAACAAGTGATGCTGGAGCTTTTCTTAGAACTATAGCCACTTTTCTGAGCCACTTTTTAAATTGTTTTTAACCAGCTGATCTCAAATTATTATTTTTTTTTCATGGCTGCGTGAAGTCAGTTCCCTTAAAATGTCCTGAAACCCCTCGATGTAGTTCATCACATTAACAAATGAATATGTACAGTCTGTTTTTGTCTTCGTTTTCAACAATATAGTTATTATTTCATACGTAGAAACTTAACAAAGCTACTTTTGTCAAATCTTTTGACTGAAAAGCATGTTTGTGCTATATTTCTAAAAATGAATGCTACTTGATTTGATATTTTGTTATACAATTCAAAGTTTTTTTAGTGTGGCCTATGTATCCAAATGCTATTTGGGGCCACTGTATATTGAGACATACCCAGAGACATTTGATATTGTCTGTGAGAGCTATACAGAGCACTCAAGCTAGTAGACATGCTTAGCATCCTCCAACTATGACACAGTCTTGCTTTTGAGTGAGCTAATGAAGCATCTCAATTGCAGGCTACATTGTTATTTATTAAAGGCATTATTGTGACAAACAGTGTAAAGTATGTTTCCCTCTGGAGGAGAGGAATATGGATTGGATACATGGCTTGAAATATCCAGCCTGGCTTTTATTTAATGAAAGTATGATCCAAAGGTCTGATTGAGAGTTCTGCTTGGAGATACTGATGGTCTGCGGAGGGGTAAAATTGCATCCTGCACAAGGAAGGTAAATGCAGGCTGTTTATTTTGTTTATCTTATTTACAGGAGATGTTAAAGCTCTCCATCATTGATATGATCTTCACGGTGGCAAGTATCCTGCTCATTGATTTCATCCGGGGACTGGTGGTTCGATACTTGAGTGACTGCTGCTGTTGGGACTTGGAGAGCAAGTTTGTAAGTCGGTCGCTTCTGTTCAAAAACACACTTTCAGAGGTTTTTCAAGCAGATATATGAGCGATAGATAGGCCTGCCTAGAATCTGCACCTGTTGAAAACATTGGTCACATTTTCCAACACTATCAAAAAGCATGTGGGACTCCACTTGGGTCACATTGCACATATTTTTGCACTTTTTTATACATATTTAACACCTTTTAAGCAATGTTCCAGTTTCAATACAACCATGCTGTGTATAGTATCTGTGCCACTAGCGAAACCAAACAGAATAGCACAATGTTTTCAAACGGGTTTCCCAAACGTTGAAGTAGAAGTATTTTAACGTTGAAAATATCACTTTTAAGCTTTTTCGTCAGCATCTGTGATGTGATTCCCACAGGAATATAATTGTTCCTTAAAAAATAACTAATACCTCCGTTTATATAAACAGACAATAACTGTGATATAAAGTAATACATTTACAACAGATCCTAGTTATACAACATTTTTATTTTGATGTAATTGAAAACAAGGCTAGATGAAAAATCTGTTTTTTAGTTTTTTTTGGGTTGTATTGTTAAAGTATCTTGGTGTCAAATGTTTAGCTGATGAAATGACTTCCCAAAAAAGTCTAGTGGACAAAAACTCATTTTAATTTGGGTCAAATTGGGCGTCTGCAAAATTATGCTGAGTTGACTCTCACAAACTGCTGAATAATGTGTGCCATTATGATTTAAAGCATTATGTTAATGGAAGTTAATTTATTTAACAGTTGTCATTTTTGTTTTGGATTCTGAATTTCCATAACAGGGATTCCCAAACCTTTTTTTTTTTTTTCCAGCCAAAACCCTTTGAGCTAAAATATTTACTTGAAGTAATTCCTGAAATTTTACATTAATATTTAAATAATTTAACAACACATTTGCATATTCACGGTTCTCTAATGCTGATTGATGGTCACATGACATAACCATAAAAATGTACTTTTTTTTTGTAAGTTTCATTGTCATTGTTTTTATTTAAATGCTTTATTTATTTTAATTTTACATTTTTAAGATGTGTTTAATTATTAGCTTTTCATCAGCGTGCGAACCAAACCCCAGTTTGGGAAACCCTGTCCTATACCATGCATTTATAAATTCCCTTTTTAATTAAATTAAATTCCCTTTTCCAGCCAGAATATGGTGAATTTAAAATAGCAGAAAATGTTCTTCATCTGATATACAACCAAGGAATGATATGGTAAGTGAGTGATGATTCATCATTTATCAATACATTATCTAAAATATGATTGTCAGTATAAAATGAAATGCATCACAATGATTTTTTTTTAATCTCTGATAAACACTCCTAATTTAAAATACTATCTGTCTCTCTGTATATTATTATATATGAGCTTACCTATCTATACCTGCACTAAACTGTCCTCTTCCCTTGGTGCTCCTTACACAGGTCCTCAATGCTCCATTGCCCTCCAGCTTCAGACTGTAATCACACAATAATGACTTGTCTGAAGCTATAGGTGCACAAGCAGAACTCCTTTAAGATGGGAAATAAATCTTTCCGGTGTCTTTGTCTCTCCCTGTAGGATGGGAGCATTCTTTTCACCCTGTCTGCCCGCCTTTAACGTCCTGAAGCTCGTCGGCTTGATGTACCTGCGGAGCTGGGCTGTGCTGACCTGTAATGTTCCCCATCAGCAGGTCTTTAGGGCCTCCAGGTCAGTGAGGCAGAATTAGGTCATTAGAGCTTATACATTCATTGAGCACTGATCTGAGGTCAGTGCTGCACTGTGTTGAGTTCAGTCTCAAAAAATGCATGTTAAAATCCTTAGGAATCTCAAAAAAGTGTAAATTATGAAAGTCATGGAAATGTATTGATCAAACCCTCATTTCAGTTCAATTCAAAGTTCATTAAAAAACAATTTCATGATTTTTTTTTAAATATTAAAATTCCTTTTAATGTAAAACATTTCTATATTATATATTCCTTTGAATATGAAATATTTATTTCCTAATTTTTTCAGGTTTTGTAATTATTTGGAATAATTAGTTTGTATAATTACTACAAGACATTCATTAAAATAATGAGTAATGTGATGTTCAGCCAAATTCCACACATCTGTAGAAATGCAAAAATCTTTCTTTATTAAAAAACTTAAAATACTTAATTACCTCATTTCATAATTACATAACGCTGCATTGGGATCAAAGTCCATTTATTATTTTCCTCTCTACTGAAGTAGGCATTTTTCATATTTAGTGGCGCTTGCTAAAGTAAGTTAGGGATTTGAACGAACCTCTAAACCAAAGTGAATGTGAATAATCAATGTATAATAATCCAGCAATATACTGTAACTGCACACATTCTGATAGATAGATAGATAGATAGATAGATTATTAAAATAGATTATAGACATTAAAAATAATGAGGGAGCTTTGTTTTATTAATTTTAATCATAAAACCTCCTTTAATATTGAATGTTTGCAGTTAGACTTTAGTATTTGCAACTTTACAGATCTTCTTTATACACCAAGAGCTTGTAACACTTCAAAGAGAAAGGAAAAATTGAAATCGCATCATATGACCCCTTTAATATTCAGTGTTTGTAAGGTGCAGCTCTTGGCCTTTGATATTTTCCTACATTTGACACTGCATACTTTTGTAGGTTTCCTTTGCTGGAAAACAACGAGGAGTGTAAATTTCTCTGACAAGAGCTGCAATGTGAATCATTTTTTTTGTTTTTACGAGCTGTGAGATTAATGTATAATCAGCCAGCATTCAGTGTATGGATCAGGGACTCTCTGAACGCTACACGTTTGTTCTCTGCTTGACTGAATTCAAATCCCTCTCATTTTCTAGTGTGGTGAGTACAGAGATAACAGTGGATGCTTCAGTGTGTCAAGTGACTGGGTTGGTCAAAGCATCAGTCTCGGCCTCTATTTCAGATTTATGTAATTGCATCTTCATTGCTTTATCAGGCAGTTGCAGACATGAGGCGAAACGTTACCATGCAGTCTAAGCATATTTTATCTTCAGTGATAGTGCTGTGTTTTATGCGATAAAAAGGAATCATCCCACTGCAGGCAGGGAGTGTGTAACTTATCAGATATTATGAAACAGTCAAATCAGTGTAGTTTCTTTGTCTATCTAAGTGAATTCAAAGTCGATCACAGGGATTGTCTTTAATTGAAATTTATTTTATTCCCCAGATCTAATAACTTCTATCTGACGATGCTTCTCTTCATGCTTTTCCTGTGTATGTTACCAACCATTTTTGCCATTGTGAGGTATCGGCCATCTCAGTACTGTGGACCCTTCAGGTAAAAAAACTGTCCTGTGTTTACATCATTTTAATGTGATGTGTGTCATTTTTTGGATGGTGAAATACTTTTACTTATCCCCGAGATAAGTATATGCTAATGGCAATGTAAAGACATTGCAATACACTATATTTGTGTATAGTTGCTTTTATATAAAATATATATTTGTGACCCTGGAGCACAAAACCGGTCTTAAGTCGCTGGGGTATATTTGTAGCAATAGCCAAAAATACATTGTATGGGTAAAAATTATAGATTTTTCTTTTATGCCAAAAATCATTAGTATATTAAGTAAAGATCATGTTCCATGAAGATATTTTGTAAATTTCCTACTGTAAATATATAAAAACGTAATTTTTGATTAGTAATATGCATTGCTAAGAACTTCATTTGGACAACTTTAAAGGTGATTTTCTCAATATTTCGATTTTTTTTTGCACCCTCAGATTCCAGATATTCAAATAGTTGTATCTCAGCCAAATATTGTCCATAACAAACCATACATCAATGGAAAGCTTATTTATTTAGCTTTCAGGTGATGTATAAATCTCAATTTTGAAAAATTGACCCTTTTGACTGGTTTTGTGGTCCAGGCTCACATTTAAAAAAAAAACTTGCATTTATTTTATTTCAGCTGTTTGTCAAGGCAGCATTTCTCATCTTCATTTAGTTTAAAGGAACTTTAATTGTTTTTTTGGTTTGTTTTATTATGTTCCCTTAGGTGCAATTATAATATTACTATAGTTTTTTTGGATGAAAAAACTTTAAAAAATGTAGTGATTTATGACCTTTTTCCACCCTGTTTCTCATCCTCTGACTCAAACAGTCGGTTTTGGGGTTTTTTCCCCTTTAAGAGTTCAGTGTAACCGCCCACTGTTATGATTGGCTAACGTCTTTTAACACGGGGCCTGAACATGACGGACTCTGAAAACAATATGCAAGTAAACTAAGCTAAACAGCTACTTCTTCAGACCCACTCGCTGCACGTCGACTGAATGTATTATTCAAAAAATTAAAAAAAGAAAATTTTTTATGTTGTCTTATAGATTGTTATAGATTCTGTTTTTATTTGAGCTTCCTGATCTGTACAGCACTTTGGTCAACCTTGGGTTGTTTTTAAATGTGCTTTATGAATAAATAATGAATGAATGAATGAATGAATGAACGAACACCTGTGGGCGTGACAGCGATGCGATGATGCAAAATTAGACACAAATTAAAAAACACCTCTCTCCCCAGTCTGGCATGAACGGCTCGAATAGTTCCTGTATCAAATGAAAGCCCGCCCTCTGAAATACAAAATGTGCTGTGATTGGTTAGCTGGGCCAGTGTGTGTTGTGATTGGTTAGCTGGGCCAGTGTGTGCTGTGATTGGTTAGCTGGGCCAGTGTGTGCTGTGATTGGTTAGCTGGGCCAGTGTGTGCTGTGATTGGTTAGCTGGGCCAGTGTGTGCTGTGATTGGTTCTGAAATACGAAATGTGCTGTGATTGGTTAGCTGGGCCAGTGTGTGTTGTGATTGGCAGCAGTCGGCGCCTGGTCGGGAAATGTCACGCCCCTTACCATAGCCGTGAGTAAGCCGTGAGCTGTGAGCTTCAGTGTAAATATTGCGTCAAAATCTTAATCAATTTGAGCGCGATTTAAACCCGGATGATTGTAACCACTCTAAGTTAGTCTGTCTTGGGAAAGCTAGCGTGTCTCCATCTTAGTGATAACACTCGTTGCTTTCTCTAGTGCAGCTCAACCAGGTCTCGTTCCATTCGTCGGTATTTGTGATATCACAAATCCCGGAAAATATGCGTTGTAGTCCAAACGAGTCGTTCTTGTATCTTGTATCAACCTGAGGAGATTTATTTTGCAATGATGCCTAGCGGGCTGTACATTATCTTTCTAACTAAATGAATAGACACACATGAAATTGATTTGAGTTGAAACTCGTTTAAAATGTTACCAGCATTTATATGTAGAAAATCATTTGCCTGCTTCATACAGTTACGCATCACAAACATTTTTGACTGCAGAACAATTCAGCATTATGAATCACATTTTAGCACAGTATAATAATTATTTATAATTTATGTGAAAATGCATGCCTCTGTAGTGGCCAGGAGAAGATTTACGACATCATCTCCGAAACCATTGCCAATGACTTCCCACTGTGGTTCAGTAAAGTGATGAGTTACGTCACCAGTCCTGTGGTGGTGCTGCCCGCTTTGCTTCTACTCTTGTAAGTACTTCTGTCTACACTCGCCTTAATTACCACAGAGAAAATAACTAGAAAAAGGCATGAGTCTCATCAACAACAAACATAGCTGTTGGCTTGACAAAGTTTTATCTGTAAGATTAGTGTTATTGGTGGTTATGCATGGCTTAAGTGGTTATGAAGGTGTTTTAGGAGACCTCAAGGGTCTCTTTTGTTCACCAAGGCTGCATTCATTTGATCAAAATAGAGTAAAAAGATAAATATTGTGAAATATGATTAGAATTTAAAATAATTGTTTTCTACTGCGATATATTTTAAAATGTAATTTATTCCTGTGATGCAAAGCTGATTTTTCAGCATCATTACTCCAGTCTTCAGTGTCACATAATCCTCCAGAAATCATTGTCATATATATATATATATATATAATGTTTTTGACAAATAGAAAGTAAATACATTTCTTTACTGTCACTTTTGATAAATTGAATGTGCCCCCCCTCCCAACAATAAGTGGGATATATGGTAATTAAGGTGTTTTTGATAGTCTGCTGTAGGAAAAAACACAGGTTAATTCAATTAAGGAAGAGCCTAGCTTCATTGCTGCTGAGTTTGGAGGATGTAGATTGAAAACTTTAGGAGTTACATTTACAAGTTTTGGTCTATGGTTAGAGAGTTAGAAAAAATCCCTACCCCTGTTTGTACAATATCAGCATGTTGGTTTTGTCAAGCCAACATAATTCGACCAGGCGAGAAGGACAGATGCCTTCAGTTACTCAACCTTGTGCTGTTCGTCACTGTCTCTTTCAGCATGCTGATCTACTACCTCCAATCCATCGCTAGATCACTCAAAGTCACCAACAGCCAGCTGAGACTGCAGCTGCAGAACGTGAGTTACTCGAAATTGAATATCATCATGATGTATTTCAGTTCATTTAACAGATCCGTGATTTACAATAAGGAACCCGGGCGAAACAGGATAAGGTCTTTGGATTTCATATAATCTCATTTCTCCAGCAGTTTATTTTATAACGCTAATTAAATCTCCTGTTGCAGGAGCGCACGGACGACAAGAAGAAAGTATTTCAGTTAGCTGCAGGTACTTTGTCTATAAACTATCTTCATTATGAATACAAGAGAACGTTTCAGGCCCATTTCAGTAACGGCCAAAGTTATGGACTCACAATATATAACGTCATAAGCCAATATCAGCTTGTCACCAGTTGGCTGGACATTTGGGTGTGTAAATGTGTGATTTACAGCACGTCTGCAGGCACCTGAGGGCAGCGATAAAAAGCCAGAACAAGAGAGCGACATTACTAGTATGGAGTCGTCCGCCCGCTCCGCCTCCCCTCCACGCCGCAACGGCAGCATCACCAACTTCGAATCTCCCGTTCGCCATGGCAACAGCATCCGGACCATAACGCAGTCGGTTTCACGGCCTGACATCCCTAGAGCTGCTGGAGCGACGCAGAGCCCCACTGTCCCTGTGCAACAGAAACACAAAGCGGAGCCCGTGGCCAGTAGGTCTGTGGTGCTCTGTAGCTTTATATTTCACTGCTGCTTAGCTTCCATGCATCTGCAGTTCATGAAGCTTCACTGCCCTCCATTTCTGTCCATGTAGTTCTTTCAGAATGTACAGCAGCCCCTCAGTTCCTCAAAGACAAGTACGACGAGTGGAGTACATACCCATCAGGTTTGGCATCTTTGTGAAATTTGATTATGAATAAACATAATTCTGCAATTTCTTTCTACCTATGACGGTAATCTATTAAAACATTGGTCTAGAATTCAATTCAAATTAAGCTCTATCAAAAACAATGTGGCATAATATAGATTACTGCATAAAATAATATCTGTCCTCATTTATTTTTTAAAATGCAAATCATGATTACAGCAGTGTTGTTATTGTTAAGTAAAATTAAAAATATAAAAAAAAAATTTTGTTAATTTGAATAAAGCTGAAATTAAAATATAAATATTAGATGTATTTTTTTTTATGTTGAAGTTAAAAAATTACTAAAACTAAAAAAAAACTAAATAAAAATATAAACAAAAAAACTAGAAAATGACAAAAGCAAAAAAACAACTAAATACTTAAATGCTAATTTAAAAAAATACTGTAATAGTATATAAATAATACTAAAATAAAACTGGATTACAGTAAGGTGGGTAAAGTAAAATACACAGTTTCAAAAGCACAGCCACTATATTCAAACATAGGTGTTGACTTACTGTAAGACTAGTGTGACAGAAGCATTTAATGATGCTGTGTGTTAGTGTAAAGTAATTTATCCAAATATTTGGATCATCATACCATGTAACTTTAGCTTGATACGCATAAGTATGCATGAAGCAAACCAGATGTTCATCCACTTAGAAAATTAGTACTAGCCCAAAAAGTATGATTTAGACAGCTTTACTGACCAAACAATAAACTGCAGTAAAGTTTTTCTGAATAATTAATGTTAAGTGCTTTAACATAATACAGGTGCATCTCAATAAATTAGAATGTCGTGGAAAAGTTCATTTATTTCAGTAATTCAACTCAAATTGTGTGAGTTGAATTACTGAAATAAATGAACTTTTCCACGACATTCTAATTTATTGAGATGCACCTGTACAAACTTTATATTTCTGGTCTTAAACCCTTCAGGACACTGGTTCGCTTGACTTGAATTGTTTATGGACATTACTGTAAAAGTGCTTTTTCACTCTATTTTTTAAACTGAGGGACAAGTCAAAAACGTGTACTTTTCTTCATTTCATATTATACGTGCTTATATTATACTTGGCACTGTGAGACTCATGATACATTGCTTGTGATGTTCTTTCTTTGTAGGTCGCTTTGGATAAAAGTGTTTGCTAAAAGAATAAATGTAAATGCTGTTCATGCAGCTTAACTTAAAAAAAAAACTTAAATACCTTTTTATTTTTTCTTCAGATAATTATATTACTCATATCAGATCACGGATAGGGTCTTCAGTACTTGCACTTTGAGAGTAAAATTTCATTTGGCTTCACCTTTCATTCCATAAAAAGTGACCCTGTCTGTGAAATCCAGGCTAAAGTCTTAAAATCTAATTATGAGATAACAAGCGTCAAAGTTTGATTTCAACCATTAATTTCACTATGATTTCAATCTTTGACATTGCTTTACTCAGTCAATATTAAAGATATAGAGGTTATATTTTCACATAATGTTTTACATCTTTATTAAGGATGATTTTATGTAGAAAACAGTTAATCACAAAAAAAATGACTTTAGCTGGGTTTTCACAGGCAGGGTCACAAATGCAATGCACTTCATACTACTTAATTAAAGGGACAGTTCACCAAAACTGAAAACATAGTCATCATTTACTCACCCTCTTGTCATTCCAAACCTACATTATTTTCTTTTTTCTGTGAAACACAAAGTGAGCTCTTAGGAAGAATGTGGGCAGATTGCTTTATGGTGCTTTTAGTCCTTGACAGTATAAATCACCATCCAGTTTTTGCTTAACATCTCCTTTTTGTTTCACAAAGAAAGAACAATACAAGTTTTGGAACTACATGGTAAATGATGACAAAAAAAAATTCAGTTTTGTGTGAACTATTCCTTTAACATAAATTACAAGCTGCATCATAAAGGTAAATGTCTGTTTCTTGAGTTTATAAAAGGTAGGGTGAATATGTTCAAGCATACATATCCATGTCATATGTTGCATTCTCTGATATCCAGGCATTCTGGGTACTTGGGCAGCACCAGCGGTTCCTGCCGCTCCAAGTCCTACCACAACATGGCCTACAAGCCGTGTACAAGGTATGCCGAAAACATCCACTCCGATCCGCTGTTTCGGAAGACCCTTCGGCCCATGCACACCGAGCCCGCCGTAATCACGGCTCAGAGCTACGTGGGCCACCGGGCACATTCGACACGTTACGTCATCGTCAACGAACACGAAGCTCGCAAGAAGCTCATGCGCTCAAATACACGCTTACCGAGACATTACCGCCTCGCGGACGAACCAACGGAGATCGTAGAGCTTTATCCACGTAACGTGAAGTGTTACATTCCTCGTCCTCCTCACCGAAGCCACCAGCCACACCTCAGCGAGGAAGAGGAGGAGGAAGATCCGAAGAGCAGCACGAGGAGGGGGTCGTTCAGACAGTCGAAACGTCCACGACCACTGTCGGATCGCCATCAGACCACGCAATTCTACATTGGCGATACAATAAACAGTCAGTTGTCTATGGAGCAGGGTTTATACGGCGACGAAGAAGAGGGCGATCAGGAAGAAGACTGGGTGAACGACCCTCAGACAAACATCCGAGGTCCAGAGTCGGCTCACAGGTACGGCGAACCATACGTCAAGCCCAAGACCAAGCATAAAGTGGAGCCGTCTCTGACCGAGTCGGATTCGGCATCGCTAGCGTCCAGTAGTGACCAACAAAACAGCAGCACGGACCAGTACATCCAGGTCATTCACAACAAAAAGAAGTACCTGAAGTCCAACGCCAAGCTGACCAAAACGAAATCCAAGAGCAGTGTTAAACTCAATGTGTCTGGCACTAATGATCTTGTCTGCTCCAACGTTTAACCTGTTTAGAGCTAAAACCGAGATTATGGCTCTGCTCGAAAACACTGGTAAGCTTTCTACGTAGGAAGCATTTTAGGTGTACACCAACACCAAGTGCGTTTCATGAGGTAGGTTGCAGCATTATCCTGCCTTCTAAAGGCTGGAATACATTAGACGACTTTTAAAATCGGAACAGATTTTAAAACACTAGGCATCTGATGACTTTTAAGTTGTTCCTAGTCGTTGCTAGGAGACATGTGACAAATGAAAACAATATGTGTTCTAAAATCGGCTCAACATATCAAACACTTTTGATATCCTCCAGCTGGATAAAATCAGTCAGTGACCATTACCACTACGCAATTTTCTGTGAACTCTGACTGCTCAAAATCTACAGAATGACTGATTTTTGGCAACTATGGTCAACTTGTCTAGACTGCAAATTGGGGCAAAATTCTGGGCAAAAGTCCCGTAGTGTATTCCAGCCTTGAAAGGCCTTCTTCTGGCCAAATTGTAATGCAGCTTCATATGCATCCTTTACCAGAATGCACCATGAGTAATTCAGCATTCCAAACAACTTGAATTCTCCCATAGACATGTATACATAGATGCCTTGTTAGTGGCTATTTCTATGGGCCACTATATGTAACTCACCTCCATATTGGTGGGGTCAAAGCCGAACCATGAACACTTGAGAGCAAGTTGACTGTGCGTCTGCAACTGTTGTTATACGCATATGAATATATAAATCTGCAATAGACTGCACCAGATGATTTTGCTTAACTAACACAATACAACAAGATGAAGCCATTAGCTAACACAAAATTTAAAAACTTACCATAGTTTAAAAACCTGTAATATTGATTTAATACATTTTAAAAGCACAAACCAACACATTCTCACCTGTAAAAGTTTATCCCATTTCTTTGGGAATTAAAATGTTGGTGGTTTTTACAACCAGAGGCTGCACAATGTTGTGGCATCTTGGAAAACTCATTGATTTCTACTGTAAGTGATGACACATTGACCATTCCAAGATGGCGGACGCATCGACGTGTCTGGAGCGGTCGAATGTGGCATCTACCTATACATATCTATGAGATTCCCCCACTTCTACTTAAAAATAACCACTTGAATGCTGCTCGAGGTTGGATATCCAACTCATTCAGAGCAGATCAATCAACCCCCAATTCAAGGAGAAGCAAAGTTTTCAAGTTGATGGCAACTAAAGTTGATGGTTATTTTAAGTGGAGGTGAGGCAAGTTGTTTGGAACACATCATGACTAGAAAATGTTGACGCCGCAAATGGGGAACTTGAGTATTCCCACCTCCAACTACATCTGAAACGCAGCATAAATCCATCCAAGATGGTGGATAAAGTTGAGAGAAGTGTTTGTTATAATATAGTGCATTTCATTCAATAATGAAAAATATTGATTAAAAAAATATGTTAGCATATAGCATAGCAACATGCAAATGACAGACACCGAGCGCCAGTAGCTGTCTATGAGGTGTGTTCCAAATCAGTCATTTATGAGGTTCCACTATAGTTCCACTGTAGTCAGCTACTTATGTAGGCAGTAGACAGCAAGGCAGCTTACTCGGTTTTTGAACAGAGCCATTTATTCAGTGTAATACAGTTTTATCATATAAAAGTTGAAGTATAAAAGCACAAAGAAATGACTAGCCTATATGAGTGTACTTTGCATGTATCTAAATCTGATATAAAAAAAAATGATAAATTATAATGTTTGGACATTTGTAGATTCTGTTGTGTGATGCAAGGCTGCAAACATCTTCAAGATTGCGTCTGTATTAAATAAAATACATTTAAATAAAAATGTGAGAATCTACCAGTGAAAAACCCACATCAAGCAGACTGATTGTAAAAGGCTGGCACTGAGGACCCCCAGGCAAACATATAGGCTAGGGTGACGTGCCCTTTTTCTCGGACACGTCCCGGCCAGGATTTCTATATTACCTAAAATATCCAGGGTTTGGCTTCGTTTGCGCTGTGCAGACCGATCGGTGTTTTGACATCAACGTACCGTGAGAGCTATAGAGAGCAGCCGCTCCTTATACTTTCGAATCGCTCTCGCGGTACTTTGATGTCAAACACTGATTGGTCGGCGCAGCTCCGCTTCAAGTTGAACACCTAAAATGTACGCATATTTGCATCGCTTTGACCATTCTCTGTAGATCACACCTTCTCACACGCCACGATTGGTTGATTATGTACAATGCCTGCATGTTATTGGTCAAACTACTTTTTGATCATTACCTTCAGCAAGTATAAAATCAGGAAAACAAAGCCAAAACCTGGATATTTTAGGCAATATAGAAATCCTGGCTAGGACGTGTCCGGGAAAAAGGGCACGTACGGTCACCTTAATATAGGCCCTGTCCCTGTCACAGCTCATGTGCACTTTCGGTCTTGAAGACTCACAATGCTGCATGCACGTGTCCGTTAAAGCAGCACTATGTAACTTTTGGCGCTGTAGCGGTTAATAAACAGAACTGCACACATCCCGCGGAAGAACATTCCAACCGGAGCTACTTCTCTAAGTTTATGTCTCTGGCGATTCACGCATGTATGTGTTACTCCGCAGCGGTGACGACCCGACCAGGCTGCAATAGTCCAAATATAAGTACTTATTATAAGTGTACCGTAGTGATTCGGAATAAGACAAAAATGCGGTTTGGAAGATGAATTCATGATGTACTCGCTCATTATATACATTTTGCAAATTTTGAAGCTACTTCTCTAAGTTTATGTCTATGGCGATTCACGCAGGTATGTGTTACTCCGCAGCGGTGACGACCCGACCAGGCTACAATAGTCCAAATGTAAGTACTTATTATAAGTGTACCGTAGTGATTCGGAATAAGACAAAAAAAAAAACGCGGTTTGAAAGATGAATTCAGGATGTACTCGCTCATTATATACATTTTGCAAATTTTGAACACAGAAAAAGTTACATAGTGCTGCTTTAAGTCCACGAGACTGTAGGGGAGGGGTGTCAGACTCAATTCCTGGAGGGCCCTCTGCAGAGTTTAGATTCAACCCTAATTAAACACACCTGATTCAACTAATCAAGTCCTTCAGGCTTATTTGGAAAAAAAAACATGGTATGTGTGTTGGAGCAGGGTTGAATCTAAACTCTGCAGGGCTCCGGCCCTCTAGGAATTGAGTTTGACACCCCTGCAGGGTGTCCCATTCGTCATTTTAGCGTTCAGAAGGGTGCTTGCGAGTCTGCGAGCTACACAGACGACATCTACCCGGCAGTCTAAGCAGCATTACGTCATGAAAGTGCGGACTCAGAGGAAGACAGTGAGGGTTTAGGGTGCCATTTGGGACATGGCCATAGAATTGGGTGGGCTGAGGGAGCATTTAGTTTTCGTAGGGGGGCACACTTTTTATAATAAACTGAAATAGACCAAGTTCTATATTAAAACATCACTAATACGAGACTGTTCAACCTAGAACAATTTAGATACATTAATTAACTACACAAATACCAAGTTGCATAATGCCTACACATTCAGTAAACCAGGCCCGTCTTTTGGGGGGCGTGCAAACAAAAGTAAGAGCACCCTCAGTTGAAGCTGTAATAACAGCTCTCTAGTGTAGTCGTGTTTGCGCTCTCGCAGAACATCAAATGTCTCTATTTACATTGCAGTGTAGACATAGGGGGCTCTTTGGTCAAAAAAGTTTCCTGAGCCCTGACCTATTCGATGTACTGTAAAACAGGATCGACCCTGAACACTCTAATTCCCAGAATGCAACATTCTTCTGAGGACAGACTAAGGAAGTGGCCTTGTGCTGATTGCTTTTTTTTTTTTTAATTATGATGATTTTGTGGCATTATGCGTTTTAATTTTCTCCTTTTAGTTTTTCTGATCGCGCATGTTTAATTGAATCGTTCTGTTGATCTCTATAGAACTGTATCGATTATTATCCGGTCGGTCACAATGACAGTCACTGTGATCATCTGTAACTAATGAATGAACTGGAAGCATCTGACCTTTTATACCAGAAACTGACAGATTGTATCTGTGGCCACAGATCGTGTATGAACATTGGACGTACTTGAACAAAGATCCCGGAAGAATCGAAGGTAAATTGTTTAATTTGACGAATTTAGCAGCTCGCAACCGGTCACTCGCGATAGAAGGCTTTGAATAACGTTACATGTGCTGTTAGAGGACGAACCGATAAAGTAATATAAAATAAAACTGCACGCTCTCCATCGTCATGGATTACATGCACACGGCCAGATCAGTGGAAGATCGTCTCTTGAGCTACAGAAAAGACGAGTCCGGATGGAAAACATGCAAGAAAACTGTACGTGTGAAACAGAAATGTGTCATTTTGTCATCTTTTGCAGCTGTTTGTCTATAAACAAGCATTGGTTTTTCTTTCTAGAATGATGTTGTGGTGTATTGGAGACCCTCTTGTGAATTCGCGGGATATGTGTAAGTATACATTTGTACATTACAGTATGATCCTGAATTTGTCATCGTGACGTCATATGTGCTGACTTCTCGTGCTCCTGTTGTATAAATACTCTAGTTAGTGAAACTCCTGTTACATAGGCTATTATATGAGAAATATTACGCGCTCATAAAAGTGGACATTATTCAGCCTGTGAGACTGAGATCAATGCATATCCATACTCATGCTGTCAGGGTATGAAAAATAAATCCCAAAGTATCAATGACAATCCTCTGTTGAATGTGCATTGCTTTAGTTATGCTCAGCTCTGAAATATTTCACTTGGCAGATATTTATTTGGTATAATCGCCTGGTTAGTCTTCAAATAGGGTCTGTTTTGACTACTTGCATTTTTATAACTGTGTTCTGAAGTTCTAAAGACCTAATATTTTGGTATAAAGTAGGCTACTCCAAATTAAATGTTTATTTATGCCATATATGCATGCTTTTTTTTCTTAATTAAACCATTTTAAATTTGTAAACAAACGCTTTAGTTTTCTTTTATTGCTTTTCTATCATTAATTACATTTCTATAATTAAACATTAAATAATATAAAAAATTTAAGTTACCAGAATGTCATTCTTTTGGGCATCTAAAATAAAATACTTTTTTTAAACGACGAATCACTGTTTTTATCACTGTTATCAAAAACGGTATTAACAGTATGTCTTTAAAACGTCATTAAAAAAAAATCATTGTTGGTCAAAAGGTGGGAACCTTGTAATATTGTGCATAATAAACATATATAGTGCAGTAATATGTTATATGTAAAGTTATTCTTTTGTTTACATTTATTTTAGTGCTGTCAAAGCGATTAATCGCTTTTAATCGCATCCAAAATAAAACTTTGTGTGTGCTGTGTATATTTATATGTATATATAAATACATATATATGTGATATATATTTATATATACTATAAATCATATATAAATATGAATATATATGCATGTAAATATTTCCTAAATATACATGTATGTGTATGTATTTATATATTAATATTAGTATACACAGTACACACATATATTATGTAAACAAACTTTTATTTTGGAAGCGATTAATCACGATTAATCGATTTGACAGCACTAATTAATTCATATTTAAATTATATATTACTTTTTTTTTGCCTTTTGTAGCATTTTACATGCTGTCGACATCTTGTGCAAACATCATAACAGCAGTGACTTTAACCTTCGTCCCCATATGCACGAGCAGTGATTGTGTGTTCTTTGGGGTTTTCAGGTATAAGGGGGAGGGGATTGTCAATGGCAGTCCAGAGAAAGTGTGGGACTGCTTGAAACCTGAAATCAATGGACTACGTGTGAAATGGGATGCTAATATAAAAAAGTTTGAGCTGCTTGAGCAGGTGTCGGCGGTAAGAAAAACACAAATACACACCCATGTGAAAGGAGATCATTGTTGAGTTAAATCATATGACCTGACCAGTTCCTCTTCCAGCTAGGTGTAAGCAACAGTGTTTTATTTCAGTTTTCTTAGATTGTCAAAGATTGGTGATTGTACTTTTTATTTTAAAACAGTTTCTTGTATCCCAGTTTAATGTGCACAGTCAGCTATAAGTAAGCCATTTGTTGGCTAACATCCTGAAAAGTGTAAACACTGAGTGTATGGCACATTGATATGTTTGTTTGAGTTTAAAAATCAGCCCAAAAGCAACATTAGCCCCTATCGCACATACAGTCTTTACTGGTAAATTACCGTTAAGAGATCACGTGTGAACAGGACCTTTTCAAAAATACCGGAAATTCATTCTGGCAATTTACCGGTATGAGAAGTTGTAACATTAACGGTAATGCACTCTGTGTGAATGCAGCACAAGATTACCGCAGGGATTAAAGTTCCGTCGCACGACGGATTTCCGTCAGTTCATAAAGACAGTCACTTGCTTCATTCCTGAATGATTCAGTTGTTCGAACGAATCAATTGAATGAATGATTCAGTGAGAAAATCAGTGACTTGCCGCCACCTGCTGATGGGTTTCGTTTCATTTTTAGTGTATCATTTCAGTTATTTAAATCATATTTCTGTATTCAAAATTTCATATTTAAAACATTAATCTCAACATGAATTTATGAATTTAATTGTACTCATGCTACCTCTGAGCCTCATTAAAC
>NW_015551075.1:1449382-1457055 GCF_001515605.1 Sinocyclocheilus anshuiensis | reverse complement strand
TATATTTAAAACATTAATCTCCACATGAATTTATGAATTTAATTGCACTCATGCCACCTCTGAGCCTCATTAAATGTCTGAAAATGTACCTACAAGCCACTTTCTGTGCCACCTCTGTAGTACAAATCAATTTATTAATACTAATTTCATATGATTTGTAACTTATTTGTCTTATTCTACATATTGTTTTAAATAGAAATTTAAAAAAGATTATAAACATACATTTTTGAATTTGACAAAGATGAAAATTATGCCATTACAAAGGTAAAAAGAAAGTCACTTTAAGGAGTCAAATGTCACCTCGTATTAGGAAGGCTAATTTTTGATCAGAATTTTTGATTATTGATCAGAAGGTGCTCCTAAATTTTTATATTAGGAGGACAAGCGCTCCTAATTACAAGAAGAATTGCTGTAGAATAAGACAAATAAGTTACCTATCATATGAAATTAGTATTAATAAATTAATTTGTACTACAGAGGTGGCACAGAAGAACACAAAAGTGGCTTGTAGGGACATTTTCAGACGTTTAATGAGGCTCAGAGGTAGCAAGAGTGCAATTAAATTCATAAATTCATGTGGAGATTAATGTTTTAAATATAACATTTTGAATACAGAAATATGATTTAAATAACTGAAATTCTAAGCTAAAAATTAAACTAAATCCGTCAGCAGGTGGCAGCAAGTCACTGATTTTATCACTGAATCATTCATTCAATTGATTCGTTCGAACGGCTGAATCATTCAGGAATGAAGCAAGTGACTGCCTTTATGAACTGATGGAAATCCGTCGTAGCGACAGAACTTTAATCGCTGTTACCGGCATGAGCACGTACGAGTTCAGAACGCACTGACGCAAGACGTCTACTCTGGGCCAATCAGAACATTCTGACATTCTTTACTCCACGCTGTTTATACGATGTCTCTGGGCCAAAAGCAACTGCATGAATGTGAACGTTTGACACAAAAATTCAAACATCAGCAAAAACACTGACCGGTACACTGACATTTTTGTATTTACCGGTAAAGTCGTTCCGGTAATTTTACGTCAATTTACTGGTACTACTGTGTGAAAGGGGCTATTGGCTCAACCAGTGGCGCGAGTTTGAGGGAGTTTGTCCGATCAATGTCAGACAAGAGAAGCATCTGGGATACCTGTTTGAAAATAGTAATTATTCTTGCCATTTCACTTGGCTTCACAATTAATAATTCTTATTTCTAATTTCCATTGTGATGCATGCTGGCATTCCATTGATTTAGTACATAAAGCAGCGATGCAACAGTAGATCTATACATTTCTAAAGTTTTTCTTTTTCATTCCCTAGGATGTTTCGGTCTGTCGAACAGTCACGCCTTCGGCTGCTATGGGTATTATATCGCCTCGAGATTTTGTTGATGTCATTTCCATTAAACGCTATGAGGATGGCACAGTTTCATCAAATGGTATACATGGCCTTTCTCCTTTTAATTGGATCTGAATCTGACACTGTTCTGAATAGGATTATTATAAATAAACATCAGACCTGATATCTATCTTAATAATGCTGTTATTGATCATTTAATTGATTTATAGCCACCAATGTAAGCCATCCAAACTGTCCTCCTCAACCCGGCTACGTCAGAGGCTTCAACCATCCTTGTGGCTGTTTTTGTGTTCCTGTTCCTGGGTGAGTTTCTCACGTCTCATGTCCTTGGTTGATGTAATTCAATCATCAGACAGCAGATGGTGGCAAAAAACTATATTTGAATTTTTCATCAGTAGCATAATTTTTTTTACCATTTTTTTTTTTTTTTTTCTCTGTAGGGAACCAGGCAAAACGCAGCTGTTTAGTTTTTTCCAGACTGATCTTGGAGGTTTGCTTCCTCGTTCGGTTGTCGATTCATTTTTCCCCACTAGTATGGTGGAGTTTTACAGCAACCTGACCAAAGCCGTAAAATCACTTAAATAGCACCAATGGTACTTTATAGATAATACCCCCTTTAATCTTAAATGTGAATATTTTAATACTTGGATGCACTTAATTGCATTTAATCAAGCTTTAGTGGAAAGTGAATTTACCTTTAGATTTATTCCTGATTCTTCCAATAGCTACACGTGTCCAAACACACTTGCACAAAGACAGTTTTATATGTACAGAGTACTGGAACGTTTTGTTTGCCATATTATTTCAGAAATTCTGAAAACTTGATTCAAATTATGAACTATTGCACAAACAGTTATACATTTACATTCATGCATTTGGCAGATGCTTTTACGGGGTTTCTGCGGATATTAAGTCTTAATTCACTCCTACACAAATTAAGGTCTTAAAAAGGTGCAGAAAGTTCATAAATTTATGAAGTTATGGCATTAAATGTTGCATGCACTGCAAAAATGAATAATTTCCTCAGTATTTTTGTCTTGATATTGTGGCGGATCAAATATCTGAATATGCTTAATCAAGATACATTTACTTGTGATGCAAATTGAATATATGAAGTCTGAAACCGAACTTAGCTGAACAAAATTAAGTGAGTTTATGCTTAAAACGAGAAGAAATGTGTCTGTCAGTGGGGTCTGAAATCTTGTTTTCGCTGAATCAAGTTTTTTGTTTTTTTTTTGAGTCCATTGGCAGACATTTGCTCTTGTTTTATTCGTAAACTTACTTCATTTTGATACATTTGTCAGAAAACATGTGCTTCTTGATTAAAACATTTTTTTAGACGTTTGCATTGGAAAACAAGACAGAGTAACTGAAGAAGAACATCTCTTTTTTGCAGTGTGATCAGAAGTTACAAAGTTATTAAAAGTTATTTCCGTATTCTTTGTGGTTGGGAGCAGGGCTATTCAAGCCATACGCTATAGTAAAATGCATTAAAAAGTAAAGGAGTTTTGTTGGAAGTTTCAAACTGTTTCTAATACAACCTAGACATTTACATTTAGAGAACATATTGAGGTTTTGTGATCCTTTCACTCTATTCCATAAATTCTTTACATTGTCTTAAAATGTCTTAAATGTACCTTCATTGAAACCTGCAGAAACCCTGTTTTATCCAAAGTGACTTAAAGTGCATTCAAATGGCATTTTATCAGTCAGTTTGTTTCATGGGAATCGAGCACATGATGTTGGTGGTGCTAGCATCATTCTCTGCCAGTAATTCCATCAGGGTCATTTTTTTTAACCATAATTCAGCAGTGTGATCCCATAATGTAGCATGATGATAGATTTGGAAATTATTAATATAATGCATTGTTACATTTTAGACTTTACAGCTCTATTTTAAAAGGTAGTGAGCTGCCTTGCCATCTACAAAGTTACCGGTTTGGATCCCCCTACATAGGCAGCACAAATAATGCTCCTTACATGAAGCGTAAGAGGACTCGACTCACGATTGATGTAAAGAGAGTTTGGCTTTAGCATGTAACATGACGCTGCTTTAAAATGAGGTTCTTAGAAGGCAGCATAAGGTTGCTGCATCTGTGTCAGGAGTGCGTGTTTGATGTCTGGCCTAAATAGGCAGTTCACTAGTTTTTGGAACGGAGTCTTATTGTAAAGGGGTCATATGATGCGATTTCAAGTGTTCCTTTCTCTTTGGAGCGTTACAAGCTGTTCGTGAATAGATAAGATCCCTAAAGTTGCAAAGACTAAAGTCTCAAACCCAAAGAAATATTCTTTATAAAAGTTAAGACTGGTCCACGCCCTCCTAAAACGCCTCGTTTAAACATGCCCTCACATGTCTACGTCACGATGTGGGAAGATTTGCATAACACTGACCAAATGTTCACGCAAAGAAAGAAGGCGTAACTTTTATTCTCGCTGTAGTATTGTTGCCGCCGCTGCCGCTGCCATGTCGTGAAGACGCTGTGTGTTTCGTTATGAAAGCGAAACTACTTTGTTTGGTCTTCCAAAAGAGCATTTTATGGAGGACTGTTTCCTGATCCTGGGAGAGTAGACTACAATGCTGGTGTTCTAACAAATAGTGCTGACTCGCAGCCTGCAAGTACGTTTTCATATTTAAAGGATTTGCCACTGTTGATTCAAACGCGAGTTTTGAGCAGTGTAGAGTAGCACTTGTTGTTTGTCGTTTCTCCGATCACAAATGCAGACATGGTTTTATGTTTACGCGGCGCGATGCAACGCAACGCGTAAAATAAAAAGACAGTATAAGTCATTATAATCAGTAATTATGTCCCCACTGGATGCAACAAATGCCTCGTTTATAATGGGTTTTAATGTTTTTGTCTCGTCGCTCCGGGACACAGCATCACAGTATGGTAAGGGGCGTAACATTTCCGTCACACGCTTGAGGTATTCGGCCAATCACAACGCACTGGATAGCTGGCCAATCAGAGCACACCTCGCTTTTCAGACCGATGAGCTTTGTAAAAATCGACGCGTTTCAGAAAGGCGGGGCATAGAGGAGCAACAATAATGTACAGTATGTGGAAAATAATGTTTTTTGAACCTTAAACCGCATAAACACATTTCATTACACCTAATACACAAAATAATGTTCTTTTTTTAGTAACGTCATATGACCCCTTTAATAAGCTGTTTTTAGAATTTCAGTCACATATTTGAGGACAGTTGTCTTAGATTGGAGATTACATTTTTATTTGAATAACTGAGCTTTTGATAGATGCTTAAGCTTGACCCCTTATATCACATCAAGTCTGGTTGTTAAATATGCTGAAACTTTTCATATGTATTTCTGTATTTTAATAGTGATATTTTAGTGCATAAAAGGCTTTGGCAAATCAATGTTTACTGACAGACACATATCTTCAGACATATTTGAAGAATTGCATTTGCTGCTGTTCTCGGTTAGCATAGCTGAGTTTATGTACTGTATTTTTGAGACTGACAATAAAAAAAGGCCAGAACAATCATGACAGAATTATGATGAGGGTTGTTATGATATAATGATAAAATAAGAACCCACAGGCTCAATCAAGGTTTAGCTGGTTAGCATGACTCTGTTGGCCCCTGCTGGTGATTATGTAGTCCGTATAAAGCATTTATCTCCACTGATGGCCAATCAAAAGTATCCTTGTGTTTGTATACAAGTATCCACAGGGTTCTGTGCCGGCCAGACCAGCAACTACCATTAAGATGAATGGGAATTCTAATGGAACAGTGAGTTGAGTGGAATCCTGTGTGGAATTTGAATAATTAAGAATGATTGAAATTCAATTTTTTTTGTTAGTTCCTGAATTTGAACGGAGGTAGAGAACAGGATGGAGAGTTTGAATTTATTGAATTTATATAAGTTGTATTAAACAAATAACTTCAAGAAGTTTACATATTTAGTAAATTACCTCAATAAGTTAATCATTTCATGGATCATGGTGGATGATATAGTAGCTTAGGGATATTTTACCCAAAAATTAAATATTTCTGTCATTATTTACTCGCCCTTAAGTTGTTCCAAACCTGTGTGAGTTTCTCTCAGTCAAAATATTATAATAGTGTTACTCTAATGGATTCCTCTGTTGTTTCACTAGGTTGAATTTCAATTCCACTATTCGTCATTTCATTTGAAATTCTATTCCAATTTTGCAACCTGTGGGGTGTGGCCAATTCAATTCAAATGTACACGTATAAATTAAAAGGGAGTCCATTTTTAAATTCAGTTTTTAAAACATTCCAAAAATATGGAATTAAGACATTTTTCTCCCTAGACGTAGTAGAAATGAATGCGGTTACGTCCTTTTATCTCTGCTAGTAATTCGTCGTTATCGCACATGGACAAAGGGACTGTTTAATGCTGTGTATATCACTGATATGACTGACCTCAGAGAACCCAGTGTTTCTTTTTGATCACTTTAATTACCGTTTGTGTCTAGCTGCATGATTGTCCTCCTGTCATGTGTCCAGTAGGTACTTTGTATTTTTATGCCTGTATGCCGTCAGTGAAATTACTGTGAACGCATGCTCATGGCCTGGAGATGTGTTCTGTGCTTTTTATTATTATTATTTTTATATACTGTAAATGAGCAGTATGCTCTAGTGCAGGGGTAGGCAAGTTCGGTCCTAGAGAGCCGCAGTCCTGCAGAGTTCAGCTCCAACCCTGAAAAAAAACCTCACCTGCCTATAGCCTTAGTAATCCTGAAGACATTGATTAGCTTGTTCAGGTGTGTTTGATTAGGGTTGGAGCTGAACTCTGCAGGACCTCTCTAGGACCGAACTTGCCTACCCCTGCTCTAGTGCATTTCAGGATTATTTTGGGAATCAAGATTTTACATCCGTTTTGCAAGGAGTGTGTGCTTGCCTTCAGTATCATTGTGCAAAGTTCTCTATATGTTGTAATAATGCACACAGATTTACATTCCAAAAGCAGTGTATACAGTTTGTCAATTCTGTCAAGCAAGAGTTTTTGATTATTCCAGATTTTTGCATTTCTTGAAGTCAACGTGAAATGTCATTCACAAGCCATTTTACTTCTGTAAACTGATGTATTTAGAATAAATCATTTGGTGGTACTTGATTTTATCCTCCTGGAATTGATTGGATCGTGAAAAGTGGGCGGTACAAACCGGAATGGAGGCAGATGATTGGATGGGAGAAGTCAAACAGTATGAGGGATTTGTGACAGCAGACGAAAAGAAAAGTCATAATAAAGGCGGAGCAAGTCAGTATATTTTCATAGTACATTCTTTTTAATAACATGCAGTGATGGACCTGGAACTGTGCATTGAAATCAGATAATTTCTCATTTCATGTTGACTTCAAATGTTTTTGCTCAGTGCAGTTTATTATATGTCCACCTGCCATTGACTGGGACATCTGTGTACTGTTTGTTAATGCCTAAAAGAAGCAAAACTGAAGAAATTGCACTTTGTAAAACCCATTGTATGATTCTCCTTTTAGATTCTGTTTTCAGATATTAAAAATGATTGATGACCATATTTATCATTTGTATCATACTTTATTTGTACATTACAAGCCTTAAGTAATCACATGTAAAACATCTTTGTTCTGACGCAATTTCAATATATTAAGGCTTTTCTTTTTAAGGGAAACAAAAACAACAAAAAAAAAACTAACAAGACCAGAATACTAGAGGCACAGTACTTATTTTATTAAACTGTCAAAGTTGGATTCTGTTAGATAATAGATATTTTTGAAAATATCGAAATATATTTATCATTTCTGCCTTTGATGGAAAAACTAGAGCAATGTACTGTTAGGGGGGAGCATTTGACAAAAAAAAAAAAAGAAAAAAAAAAAAATTTCTAATCTCTTGAAAACCATGTGCCACAAATGCTTCATGAAATGTTCTTTACACTCTGCTTTGGTGAAATGGTATAGACATATATCTGAAACTATTTACAGGCTTGTGCAAATCATTGCATCAAAACAGGCAGACTTGACAAGAATCATATTTTTTATGAATCCCTGATTGTGACAGTAAAATAGTACAATACCAGCACCGTGATGCGCTATAAAACTCTGCTCAGAAAAACGAGCTTTCCTGATCATGTAGTACCACATCATGCAATGATGCACATCATAACAGAGGAAAGTCATACTGTCAAAATGCATTAATGGCAAAATGGAGCGATCAAGGCAACTGAACGATCCCAGAAGGGTTACAACAGTCATGGAAAACCCGGAAATATCAAGGAATGGGATTTCCAGGCCTGCAAAACTATATACAGTGGGTACGGAAAGTATTCAGACCCCCTTAAATT
>NW_015551075.1:1440495-1449371 GCF_001515605.1 Sinocyclocheilus anshuiensis | reverse complement strand
AGCAAAGGGTCTGAATACTTAGGACCATGTGATATTTCAGTTTTTCTTTTTTAATAAATCTGCAAAAATGTCAACAATTCTGTGTTTTTCTGTCAATATGGGGTGCTGTGTGTACATTAATGAGGAAAAAAAATTAACTTAAATGATTTTAGCAAATGGCTGCAATATAACAAAGAGTGAAAAATTTAAGGGGGTCTGAATACTTTCCGTACCCACTGTATATACGCTTTTCTTGCTCAACTCGAAAACACTTACCCCTGGTTTCACAGACAAGGGTTAAGCCTAGTTCCATTCTAAAGTGGAAGTCGGAGCTGTTTTAACTGAAAGAAACTTGCACTGACTGATCTTAAAACATGTCAGTGCCTTTGTTTAGTCTAAAAATGCACACCAGTAATGTTTTTTATTCTAAGGCACGTTAATAAAAATTACTTCAATGTCCTAATTGAACTATTGCCTAGTCCTGGCTTAGTCTAAGCCCTGTCTGTGAAACCAGGCTTTACTTGGATAGAAATTGTTCTTTTTGATTGCGGTCTCTGTAAGAAAAATGAAATGAAAATTGATTGGTTGAAAAAGGATTGGTCAAATCATATGGGATCCCTGCTTTTAAGAAATTGTTTTGTAATGTGTATTTATTTATTTATTCGCAAGTGGAGGCATTTCCTCAAGTCCTGAAATTAAGTTTAGCATAATTTCAAGTTAATTCAAATTTGGAACAAGTCCAGTATTTTCTTCTAGGTGCTTCTGAGTGGAGTTTAGCTCTACTCGCATTTTTTTCTCTTAATGACGAGTGTAAATGACCCATCATCAAGGCCTTTAATGAGTGTCCAGGCCTCAAAGCGCGTGAGACCCTGCAGAGACGAGTCCTGGATCTGTAGTACCTCATCACCAGACGCCAGCCCCTTTTGCTCAGCGTCACTCCCTGCCAGAGAAAATACAGTATATATTATATGATTCATGTTACAAAATGATTTGTAGACCCACGTGAAATCTGCACCCGCATAACTTCACAAAAAGATTTCTGCAGAATGGGAAAAGCACCATTCAGAATGTTCTTCACATTCCAGTTTGTTGGTTTATCAAATATTTTGGTTATTTTGATTTCGCTTTCAGCTAAGAGAAAATCATTTTTACAATCAATTACAAAGAAACAAGCAGCCTTGAATTAAACATGACATTTTCAAGTAGAAAGACTCGTATAGTGTACTCCAATAATCTTTAGTTCTTTCTTAGAAGAAAACATGTTTACAGTAGAAGTACTCTCAAGGACAAATGTAGCATTGCATCACATTGCTGAGCAAGTGATGCAATGCTGAATTTCTCCAAATCTGTTCTGATGAAGAAAAACTCATCTATGCCTTAGATGGCCTGAGGGGGAGTACATTTTGAGCAAATTTTCATTTTTGGGTGAACTTTTTCCTGTAAGGTTCAGTCATAGTCTCACCTGTAAATATTCTGTTCACGGTTAGTGGTCTGTCTCCATTAATGGAGCCTTTTCCTCCCTCAAGACTAAATCCAACTCCACCTGCGTTCTTCTCCAGTTCGATTGTTACAACTTCACCTCCATCGTCCCCTAAGTGTCATTTTTTTAATCAAAAATCATATAGAATGAATGTACACATATTTTGCATATTTATATTTATGTTATTTGGATAAGATTCATTTCCTAAATGACATTCGAGTAATAATTATTAACAGTGCATCCAGATTCATCATAAAACCCACTGAAACTATTAAATGACTAAATCCATAACAGTAGAACTAGACATTTGGCTTTAGTTATGAAGCATTGTGAAAAAATAATATTCCATCCAAGTTATCTACAACTAAACTTTCTCTGCAATTTCTACCAAAGTTGTGTAAGAACAACTGATGTGTTGGATGTGGATAGAACTAGTACATCTGTGAAACATGAATTCACCTCCTCAGGGAAAACTAGTCCAGTTCAAATAGGGCTTTTTATTTGACTTTAATCATACAGTTTTTTATTACACAACATGTAGCTGTTGTAACATTCCTGTATTCTTTTTGTGCCCTATTATGTTGACATTAAACATTAATGCCATCGCTGTGCTGACGTCAGTGATGTTGGCCCACCTGTGACGCTGCTCTCTGCCCCGCTGCTGCAGCTGGACTCATTAGCGTTAGCGCCTCCCTTCCCTTCTGCATCTTTGTTCTTGGACACCACTATCACCGCCTGCTTCATGGTGCGGGCCTGGCTGAGAATCGCTGTGGCATCGCTGTGTGTGACGTTTTTTAGCGTTTGGCCGTTAATGGACAGCACCTCATCTCCTCTTTCAATGGTGACCTCCTGAGCAGCCAGACCACTGGGAAACACCCTGTGAACCTGAAGGTACATGATTGGGTGCATATACAGTAAATAAAGTGAACAATTCTTTTGCTAGCATTAACTGTATACATTTTGCATTTGCAGCTACAGTGGAACCACTGGAAGTTTGTAACTGTATCCTAAATTATCCTAAAAATTTAGGGTCCGTATGATTTTATTTATTTTTTTTTAAAGTAGCCTCTTATGCTCACCAAGGCTGCATTTATTTAGTCAAAAATACAGTAAAAAGTGTAATATTGTGAAATATTACTACAATTAAAAAAAATATATATGTATTTTATTACATTTTAAAATGTAATTTATTCCTCTAATCAAGCTGTCACACGATCCTTCAGAAATCAGTCTAATATGCTGATTTGCTGCTCAAGAAACATTTCTTATTATCAATGTTGAAAACAGTTGTGCTGTTCATTTCAATCTTTTGTAACATTAATGTATTTTAATGCATTCTTGCTGAATAAAAGTATTATTTTCTTAAACAAAAAAACTACTGACCCCAAAGTTTTCAATAGTAGCATGTAAATTAAAAAATGTCATCATTTACGCATCCTCATTTCTTTCACTTGTTTTTTTTCTTTTACGAGACTGTAAGAAAAACAATGTCAAAAATGTGTATTTTTCATACAACAAAAGTGCGTGATATTCACTGCCAAGCTCAAAAAAGGACCTCAGATGTAGTCTACTGTGACATACAATAGTTTTAGCTAAGAAACAGACCAAAATCATCCCTTCTGGCATAGATTTCACATTTCATGTGGAAAAATAAATGTGAAAGCAAAGGGGTCGCTTATTGTCAGTGACATCAAATCATTTTTAATTGAGTGCACGCTTGAATTAGATTTTGAGAGATTTGAAGCTTGGACATTCTACCCAAGATCTTAATTTGTGTTTCAGGGAAGCAAGAAAATACCGATCTACGTTTGTGCAGATGATGACAAAAATTGAAGAGGCTGGGTCTCCTGCTGACAGGTGAAGTAGATGAGCTGTGGTGCGTGGTTTATGGAGATACAGAGACGTCACTCACTGTAGTTGCTTTGTTCTCCAGATCAATACCGCCAGCAATGCTGAAACCCAAGCCAGCTCCTTCTTCTTTATGTAGAATCACAACGTGGATGTCTTCCAGTTGCTAATGGACATTAAGAAATCCAAATCAGCCTTATTATTCTGTGGTTCAAAAACACTTTGTATCTGTGGCTGTACTGGAAGCAGAATTGTTTTTAGCATAGCAGTTATTTTAGAACATGCTTTGTAAAGAACAGTTGCCTCAATGATTTGGCGGGCTGAATCATGTTCCCACTCTTTTACATCATGCAGTTTTGAGAGAAATATAGAGATGTTGCCTTCCCTAGTGTTAAATAGCACATAAGAATCTCATTAATAATTATGTCAAAATCACATTAGCATCTGGCACGGTCTTAAAAGATGACACTTGTCTAAACATGATTCATAGGCTATTTGATTGGAAATATAAATTTGTAACCGAAGTTACAAAGTAACTCCTCAAGTACAAAGCCGGATTTTAAGGCACACCTACTGAATTTGTCTTGGGACCTCAGCCAAAAAGGCCAGAAATGCATCCAAAATTGTGATTTTATGAAGAAATTGCTTCACATGTATGCAATGCATGCTTTAGTATGAATCTGAGATGTTGGAATTGTTATAACCTATAAAGTCAGCCTCAACGCTTCACCCATGGCCTTATGGGATAGTAAAGTGTCCATCGAATACACACTCCAGAATCCCAGCACAAGTAGCAGGTAATCGGGCATTTATATTCACATATGGTTTTATAATATTGCTTATTCAAACATATGACAAACCGTTTTTATTTAATTTTTTAGCATACTCTATAGTATTTGTAAGAACTACCAAAGTAATTTGATCATTAAACAAACTTTTATTTAGTTGGTTTGAACATTTCTTTCCATCCGTGTTTTGAATTTATTTATAAATACAAAAATTATATTGAGGGACTTGAAAGCCTTATGCTAGTTGTTAGAGTTAAAGCTATAAAATAGCTGCTCAATTTAAACTATCCTGTGGCATGACTTGCTAAACTCCATCTAAAACTACTGAGAGACTGCATAGAAGATTGTTACATGAAAAATAAAATCACTTGTCACACCACAGGACCATATAAAATGGACTATAGAAAAATCAAAAAAGATTATTTGATTCATTGAGTCCACATTCAGCCCTGCTAACTACACAAATACAGCTAACCACTCATCTTTGATAGCTTTTACAGTTGTTCCCTTATTTATATAACCAAATGTAAAGCTGACATGCCCTCAAGAAATTTCGGCAAAATATTGACACTTCCTTTTTTTCTGCACTTTGCTTCTACAGCACAAAGCACATTATGTCTAAGGACTTGTAAACAGTGCATATCACTTAAATTAACCTGAAGCAATATAGACAGCTTTGTTTAACTGCAGAAAGAAAATGTGGCAGGGCAATATTGATCAAGGAAACGGTCATAAATACAAAACAGTGCAGCAAAATGCACCCAAGAGGGACATTGCAACACTGCTGTGATCAGGAAGTCACACTCTTGACCAAGAGATGCATGCTTTATTATACATTTTCATCTCTGCTAGCAAATGAGCTTCAAAATGTAGCAGCACGCAAAAGAAAGCTCACTGACCTTTAAGAGGACTTCATTTTTGCTGTTTTGTTATAAAGAACCGATTGTTCCTCTGTCACACCTCTCATACATATTCAGGTTTGCAGAGCAGGATATGGAAGTAATCAACGCCAGACAATAGCCAACAGCGTGTACTTTGTTGTATCAAACCAGAGCTAAACCCACCCTTAGCGTTTCTTCATCCAGATCCTTGACTTCCTGGATCATCTGCTGAATCTCCTGTGGCGGAAGAGCTGATAGCATGGATTGGGCACAGACATCTGAGGCTGAAGTGAGCGGTCGTTCGGCTTTCCAATCTTCCTTCTCACACTCCTCCCCTCTCTCGATGGTACGCTCTCTCAGTTTAGCCAAGCTGTAGACCAGATATAAGAAGTTAGCTTGATTGAAAGTGCCACCACTGCTCCTGAAGGATGACCATCCTGCAGAGTTCAGCTCCAACCTTAATGAAACACATCTGAACCAGCTAACCAAGGTGTTCAGGATTACTTGAAAATATGTGTTGGAGCAGGGTTGTAACTGAAGTCTGTAGGAAGGTGTCCCTGCCCTGACCATTGGTTCCCAACCACGTTCCTGCCCCATCAACGCTGCACATTTTGAACATCTTCTTTGTCTGACAGACCCATTTCAGGTCTTGGAGTCTCGACTAATGAGCTGATGACCTGAATCGGGTGTAATTCAAGAAGGAGACATGCAAAACGTGCAGTGTTGGGAGGGGGATAGGGAACCACTTTAACCTCCTTTTGGGACACTGCCAAGACAAGGTTGGTTTCTAGAGCAGAGGTGTCCAATCCTGATCCTGGATGTCTGATGTCCTGCAGAATGTAACTCCAACCTGTTCCAACACACCTGCATGAAAGTTTCTAGTAAAGGATCCAAATACCTTGATTAGCTTGTTCAGGTGTGTTTGATTAGGGTTGGAGCTAAACTCTGCAGGACAGTGGCCCTCCAGGACCGAAGTTGCCCAGCTCTGCACAAAACCGTTTTTAAAACTAGTGGAGACCACAGACTTAAAGACAGTTTCAACCGAAGTTTAACATTATAATCCTCCGAATGCGCACACTGTGCCAAGCCTCGGGTCGGGTCGGGTCACCCCCCCCCTAACAAAATCGGGCTTAAAATCTTCTGTGTGGCCAGCCTTAGACTTTTTCGAACTACAAGCTAATTTTATGTTTCACTTGCACATGTTGTGGCCAATTTACTAACATCTCACCACATTTATCTGTAGAAAACTTTAGCTCAAACGTGCATGACAGGAAAGAGTTTGTTTCTAACGGTGATAAGAACTAGTATGAGAACTTACAAGACATTAGCATGAAATGGTCTGTTCTTTGTGACTAACTCAAAAGAGCTGCATTTCCGCTTCTTGTTTCATTTAAAACAGATTCCCGAATGATTCAAACCTCTGCAATGCCTTTATCGTGCAGCCAGTTCTCAACATGAAAGAAGCTGACATTGTTGGCTTCAGTCCCTGCAAGTGATCTTATCCTGTACCTTCAGCCAGCACAACACTGCACAGAGTGTAATTATACCCCAAACGCTTTCATCTTCCAGGTGCATTTGTCCTACAACATTTTCAGAGATAATATGCTTGGATAAGTTGCATACCTTACAGAGAAGCCCTTTTCGCTGTTTTCTGGTGGGGGCTTTTCACCAGGAGAGTCTTCCTCTATTGGGTTATGAAGAGGGGATCCTGGTGGGGCGCTCCAGGGGTTCCCAAACCGAATGCAAGGGGACTGCGGCAGGGATTGCATGGATCGCATCAAAGCATTGGACACTTGGTTGCTGAAGGACAAGATGATCCCTAGGCTCTCCCCGTCCAAGCCGCTTGAGTTGGGGGCATCTGAAGAGGGACTGAGGGGTAGACTCTGGGTCCTCAAGCTCACCGCATGAGTTCCTTCACCTTCGTTTTTTTCTGCAGGACCCTCCTTTGAGCTACTCGATCTCCTCGGGACGTGGCTTGAAGGGGACAAATCGTCTTGAGAAGGTAAGGGTTCTTGCTCAGTCTCTGTAGCAGGTGGAAGCTCTTTTGTTGAGTCAAGAGCAGGTTCCTCAGCAGGGATCGGCTTACAGGGCTCTGAATCATGAGAAGTTGATTGTTTTTCTTCCTCTGCAGGATGGGGCTCTGAAATGATATCTGAACCGAGGGAAGCTGGTTGCTGCTTTTCTTCTTTTGGAGGCTGGGTGATGGCTGAAATGGTTGGTGTAGACTGGCAGTCATCATTATTGTGCAAGTTGCTTGTGGTAACTTTAGTTCTCCCTGCACTGCTGTAGTCTGCAGATGAGGTTTTAGCCATCTTCTCCACTGGAGGAAGAGATGCAGTTGGGGCCAGTCGCCTGCTTGGCCTTTCGGATCCATCAGCACTAGAGAAAGTCTCAAACGAGCTGATCTTCTGCCTGATTGACAAATTGGCTCCCGATGAAGCGGCCCTCAGACTAATCCCAAAGGTCCTGCCAGTATCTTGACTCCGGTTATCTGGATGCTTCAAAGCTTCTATTATCGGTTTCCCAGATTTAATGCTCTTAATGCTCTGACGTGCCCACGCAGGCTTTGGAGCCACCGGGGGGCCTTTTTTGACATTGGGAGATTGCTCAGATTTGGAGTCTGAGGTGGTGTTTGTGGTTTCAGAGGATGTGCCGTTAACCTCACTATCTCCATTAAGGTCACTCATGGTTTTGTAGCAGTATGACTGGTTCTCCGGGCTGTCGGTCAGCTTTACCCAGGGGTCAAGTGGTTGATCTGTACTGACCTCCAAATGAGCCTGACGTCTCAGACCGACCCGCTTACTTGGACTACACACTTTAGATGGGGACTCTGGACCTGTAACATAATAGTGTTCATGTCCTTTTAATTTCCTTTTAATGAGCTGTCGAATAGAGAAGTGCAATGTGAGAACTAACTCACATGCTGTCTCACATCCAATCTTTGTCACAATTGTTTTATTTTCATTCAAAAATAGAACAACTATAATATGAATGTTAAAAAGAAAATAAAAAAAATGTTGGTTTTCTTACATAAAAACCTTGCTATACAGGAACTTACTGAATCAGCTGAATCAGGAAATGAAAAGTCTCAGCATACATGTTTTGAACTTACTCAGAATAATATAAAGTAAATATCTAAATCGAAGTTATGCAACCAACATGACATGTTTTTCTTTTTGTTATTTAAAACATCAGTAGTAGGTGTATTTCAGGTTAACATACCTCTGTGCTGTCTGTCCCCTCTGTGTGTTGAGTCACTTTTAGGCTCAGAGATACTGACAGATGCTTTAGTTCTGACTTCTGCGCATTCAACCACTTCCTGTCACAAAAACAGGAAATGGTTGGCTGAGTTTGAGTCTTACAAAGAATTCGAAAAGGTGTAGAAATGCATTCGCCATAATTTCGTCATGCATCACTGTTGCATACAGAAACCCAGGCATATTCACACACTAGAGCCATGCCTCATGCCAAACACTCAAGCATTTCAATACCTGAATCACACATATGACAAAAAGATGCACTATTGTGCAAATAAATGTTTGCATGAAATGCACACAGATTCATATTCAAACAATTGTCATCAAACACTGACATGAACATGTCCAGAAAGAGGTAGCATGGATTTCTACGTACATTCTTAAACAGAAGCCTTGAGATCTTTCTCAAAGCCCTGTATAGACTGCAGAAAAACTAGATGCATGTGGAGAGACAATAAAACAATGCATGAGGCAATAAAGGATAAAAAAGATTTTAAATAATGATAGTCACTGTAAAATGAATGTCTATTTAGGTTCAAATGTATATATTTCTTAAGGAAATAGATATTAGTATAAAGGAAATACATTTGTGAATATATATATATATATATATATATATATATATATATATATATACAGGTGC
>NW_015551075.1:1414510-1440312 GCF_001515605.1 Sinocyclocheilus anshuiensis | reverse complement strand
TTAAAATATTGGCATTTATATTTGACAATATATACAGTAGTCAACATTTGAAGTGGATCAAAAAAGTTCATCAAAGTTGTCCTAAGACAAGAACGCATTTTGGTTTTAGGTTTTAGGACAACTTTGATGAAAGGTTTTGATCCACTTCGATTGTTGACTACTGTATATATTATATTTGGCATTTACATTTGGTTCAATTAAAACTAACTCTGGTACGACTGCTCTGTTAGTGCGGTTTTGAATATTAGAATAAGTGTCAACGCTGCCATCTGAACCTGGGTGGGCACCAAATAATCTTCCAAACAATCTCTGTGGTTCGACTGATATATGAACACAACTAGGGATGGTTATCGTTAAGGTTTTAACGGTATTACTACTCTTACGATACTGCTTATCAATTCGATAGTTTAACGGTATTCTTATCGGTACTTTTTGTTATGTATATATATATATATATATATATATATATACAGGTGCATGTTTTAGATTAGTCCCCATTTTTTTAAGTTTTTCATAACTGAATAGTTCATTTCAATATGATCCTATGGTGTGACGAATTACGTTGTGAAAATATTCACTGTAGTCTGACCAGCTGAATACCTCTTGTTTCATCTGGTTGACCCCCTGTTATGTTACACTTTTGTTTGTAGAATAAATTAAACCAAATGAATCAAATAATGCATTTCTACAATGACATTGATAACTGAATTTGTTATTTTTATTTTTTATATATTTCTATATTTAAAAATAGATAATGCCAATGTATTTAAATTGTAGTTTTTGTATTGTTAATTTTGACACATTTCTGTTTTTCACAGATCATAATGAGTCACCACATCAAAATTTCCTCATTTTATCGGAAATTGCTTAAAATAAAATTTGGACACACAATGTTATGTTTACATATAATTTTCTACTTGCTTTCCAGTCAGATGAATTCAAAAATCCAGTCAAACAATATATATATAAAAAAATGAATGCCCTTTTTTTCTTTGAGAAATATTACAGCTGTTTACTTGGACATTGATGGTGCAAGATGTTCTCATGCAAAACCCGTGAAAAATTTGCCAATAAGGCAAGGGTTGCAGTTAAGCCAATCGTGTCTTGAATTACTCAGCTACCATTTATGGGCAATGCATCAGTCTTACAGTGAAAAACCGCCTACTTGTATACAGTCTCTTTGACAGAGAGCAAAAAATGAGTAGTATGATATGCAATGCAATATGTAGATTTAAACCTGTATATAATTCATTTACTGCGCATAACCTCTCTGACATATGTATTGCTGTGCAAACCTACATAAGGAAGAGAAAACAAAGAAATAAACATTTTAACTGAGCCAAAAAAAAACCCTGAATATTCTTTGTTTAATAAAAATAGTGCATTTCATAAATGTGACTAGCCCTACCTGGCAGTTGCTTTGAGAATACAGCAGATCTTCCTCTTTCACGGGTGAACCTCGGCTAGAGCCGCTCGAATCAGTCAGCATTTCCTGACTGCTGACCTCCTGTCGTCTGCAGTAGCTCCGTGGCTGGTTTGTTGCTCCTTGCGTAGAGCTCCTCACCACACCTGCATGCACATCTAATGTTTGCTGTCCAGTGAAATTCATTGGACATTTATAGGGAATGTTATAGTCGTCATTGGTGAACGAGGCTGGAGACAGTGTGTAATTAAGTGAAGTTTCACTGTTGGTTGTTAAAGAGACGTCCATGCTCTGGACTCTGGAGACGTGCTCCGGCTCGAGGAAGGATTGAGTGGTGACGCTGTCCGGTATACAGCGCTGGCTGTAGGCTCCCTCACTGCACGATCGGATCATGGGTTTCTGTGCTCGTCTACAGGTCAGCTGACTCGTGCTCCGGTCCAGACAGCGGATACACTTCTGTCTGCTGTGGGAACAGGCGTCGGATCTCCTCAGACCTGAGATCAGATAAAGACGTGTCTAAGCCAACTACCGATTTTCTTCACAGTAGAAATAATCATGGACAAGTTTATTTTGTACGAATAGTAAACAAGACACTAAGCAGACATCTGAGCCTTTGATTCAAGTCCAGGGTTCCCACACTTTTTGACCTATGAATTTCCATGAGTTCATAATTAATAAATGAATTGAAATAATAATAATTATAATTTATTCAGGTTTCCATTTAGTACCGATCCTTTTAATTAATGGATTTAAATTATTATTATTATTATTATTATTATTATACAAACAAATTGATATTTTACTTTGGATTGTGTAATTTATTTGTACTCTACACAAACACTAACAAAATACAATATCTAACAGAGTAGTATCATATTTTTTTATACATTCTAAAATTATATTAAATGATTAATATGATTAATTATTAATAGTAAATTTCAAATTATATATATACACACACACATATTTACACACATACAAACATTTATATAGTTACAATTGCTATAATTTTTAATCATATTAAATGATTAATATTATTATTAATTAAATTGTTTATTATATATATATATATATATATATATCTTTAAATTATATAAAATAAAATTGATTAATGTTATTATATAATAACATTTCTGTAATTTATGTATATATATTATTATTATTATTATAAAATATTCACAAAATAAATGTTCATGACTTTTTAAGATTAACCTTTTTCTTTTCTGGTAATCTAAAATTGTGAAAAATTTCCATCCATTTCCAAGTTTTCCATGACTGTAGGAACCCACCAAGTCCATTTGTAAATGATTTGAGCCATGTCTCAGGTGGGCAATTTTATTGTTTATAATATTTTCATCATTTTTTAGTCCAAGTCATGAGTCTCAAGTTACCATTTCTAAGTTAAGCATAACTTTACAACTAAAACAGTGTTCAACTTGGCCTGTTTCACACATGTACGTAAGCAGCACACTTTTTTTCTCCAGTATATCTGACCGAATCCAAACACAACCACCTCTAAGATGCATTACCATTTGGATGCAACTGTGGTTCTCATAATATTAATTATATTTACTGATAATGTTGATCCACTCCCAGTTGCAATTTTAAGGCCATTAATAAAAGAAGTACGCAGTGACCTCGAAATCACTTTACTTGCTGTATTGAGCTACAGTTACTGTTGCAATTGGGCTGCAACCTTACTTAAAAACTGCAGATGCAGGATGTGTGAAACAAGCCTTGGAAATGAATGTCACAAGTTGATTTCGGAGCATACAAAAGATCAATAACTCACTGCTGTTACATCCGTCCATACTCCACTGACTCCTGTCTCTCCTCAGTCTGCTGTGCTCCACCGCCTGAGCGATGGCCTCGTTCAGCTGCTGCTCAGAAACCTTCAAACACATGCAAGTTTATATTTTAGCACTCTCTGACAACTTAGATCTAGCTATGAAGACAAAAGTGAAGGTTTGATTGATCACAGCCGTAATGAAGTGTAAATTGTTTCAGCACAGCTTGTGTTAATGTGTGACTTAGTAAATCTGGTCCGTGATGCTCTCTTATACTGTATGTCTGAAAGGAAAGCAGACCTACTTTTGGGTCGGGGTGTCGACTGATGATGATCTGAACCGGTCCCGGGCTGCACTGACTCAGAACCGTGTACACATCGTTCAGCGTCATGTTGCAAACCACCGTGTCATTGATCTCCATGATCTCATCGCCACATCTGACAAACATTCACATACGACTTACTAACCGCACACATTATTACAACAATTCACAGCGCTGCAGTTTGGTTACTTGTAAAAACCGTCTTGAAACGACACTCATGAAAATAAAAGAATGTTGCCATCTATAACATGATGTGCAGTTTGGCTTATTATGGTTACCAAAAATGACCAATTTCAACTGTGAGAAAAGCTACATTTTCAGCTTAATACATCTTAATTTTAAAGTAAAACATTGTGGAAGTGGCCTCAACACATCAATTTAACTGGTTTTTGCTTTGATAAAACCAGAGCACATTACTTTGTTGAAATGAGCTAATCCAACATTCTTGAACATTTTGCCCCAACTTAATTTCATTATGTCCAATCCATTTATATTATAAAATTTAAGTTAACTTAATAATTTTGTGTTGAGACTACATAAATCGTTTTTGTTGACCTAACTAACTGGGCAGTGGATCTGTAGTTCCCAGCATGCTTTGCGTTGGACATAATTGTTTTAGGCATGCTAACAAGCTTATTATCTAACACAGGAACTTAAATCTGTTACACTGGTTAAAGAAAACATTTTTTTAAACTTGTTTTACAGGTATAAACTAAATGCTTCAAATGTTCCTTAATCTACAGATAGATAGATAGATAGATAGATATTATAACTCTAACTAAATATAGATAGATAGATAGATAGATAGATAGATAGATAGACAGACAGACAGACAGACAGATCGATAGATAGATAGATAGATAGATCTATACGACAGACAGACAGACAGACAGATCGATAGATAGATAGATAGATAGATCTATACGACAGACAGACAGACAGACAGATCGATAGATAGATAGATAGATAGATCTATACGACAGACAGACAGACAGACAGATCGATAGATAGATAGATAGATAGATCTATACGACAGACAGACAGACAGACAGATCGATAGATAGATAGATAGATAGATCTATACGACAGACAGACAGACAGACAGATCGATAGATAGATAGATAGATAGATCTATACGACAGACAGACAGACAGACAGATCGATAGATAGATAGATAGATAGATCTATACGACAGACAGACAGACAGACAGATCGATAGATAGATAGATAGATAGATCTATACGACAGACAGACAGACAGACAGATCGATAGATAGATAGATAGATAGATCTATACGACAGACAGACAGACAGACAGATCGATAGATAGATAGATAGATAGATCTATACGACAGACAGACAGACAGACAGATCGATAGATAGATAGATAGATAGATCTATACGACAGACAGACAGACAGACAGATCGATAGATAGATAGATAGATAGATCTATACGACAGACAGACAGACAGACAGATCGATAGATAGATAGATAGATAGATCTATACGACAGACAGACAGACAGACAGATCGATAGATAGATAGATAGATAGATCTATACGACAGACAGACAGACAGACAGATCGATAGATAGATAGATAGATAGATCTATACGACAGACAGACAGACAGACAGATCGATAGATAGATAGATAGATAGATCTATACGACAGACAGACAGACAGACAGATCGATAGATAGATAGATAGATAGATCTATACGACAGACAGACAGACAGACAGATCGATAGATAGATAGATAGATAGATCTATACGACAGACAGACAGACAGACAGATCGATAGATAGATAGATAGATAGATCTATACGACAGACAGACAGACAGACAGATCGATAGATAGATAGATAGATAGATCTATACGACAGACAGACAGACAGACAGATCGATAGATAGATAGATAGATAGATCTATACGACAGACAGACAGACAGACAGATCGATAGATAGATAGATAGATAGATCTATACGACAGACAGACAGACAGACAGATCGATAGATAGATAGATAGATAGATCTATACGACAGACAGACAGACAGACAGATCGATAGATAGATAGATAGATAGATCTATACGACAGACAGACAGACAGACAGATCGATAGATAGATAGATAGATAGATCTATACGACAGACAGACAGACAGACAGATCGATAGATAGATAGATAGATAGATCTATACGACAGACAGACAGACAGACAGATCGATAGATAGATAGATAGATAGATCTATACGACAGACAGACAGACAGACAGATCGATAGATAGATAGATAGATAGATCTATACGACAGACAGACAGACAGACAGATCGATAGATAGATAGATAGATAGATCTATACGACAGACAGACAGACAGACAGATCGATAGATAGATAGATAGATAGATCTATACGACAGACAGACAGACAGACAGATCGATAGATAGATAGATAGATAGATCTATACGACAGACAGACAGACAGACAGATCGATAGATAGATAGATAGATAGATCTATACGACAGACAGACAGACAGACAGATCGATAGATAGATAGATAGATAGATCTATACGACAGACAGACAGACAGATAGATAGATAGATAGATAGATAGATAGATTGTTTGAAAGGATGCATAAAAAATGTATGTAAATTACATATGAGACCCATAATAATATTTAATTATACAAGGTAGGTGGGTTTATTTTTCTCTATGAATCATATACTGTAGACTATGACCATTTAAAATAAGACTGGCTATACAAAGCCAACACTAGCATCTCATATCTTTGTGTTTTATATGGATGCGTCATACCTTAATCGTCCATCCATGTGGGCCACTGATCCTGGTGACAGCGTGTGAATGTAGATTCCTGGGCAGTCGCCAGCAGAAGGTACACAGCACAGGCCAATACCTAAACCTACACCAAACTCTGAGCAAAAGCAGAAAAGACACGTTTAGAAATACTCACATTTTTACATTATCCTCTCAGATGTTTGTAGGCATCATCATTTATTACAATAACATACGATTTTAGCAGGGCTGTAACCACCAAGTAATTAGAAATGGCCAAACTTTCCCCTCCAATATTTAATATTTAATATTAAACCAGTTTCAATAAAGACCATTACCAATGGGGACTGGTCTTTATTTATGTTTTATGCCCCAAAACATTGTTCTACCCCAGTGTTAGACATGCTTAAGATCTTGAATTTTAGAGATGGCATTTGAAAGCTGTATATTAGCTATTTTTGAAACAAAGCTATTGCACAGCAATACAAGGGACTATTTTTATACAGCTTTTATGATGTTTTTTCTCCTTTTGAAGTTTAGCGGTGCAATTCACAAATGTTTTGTTTTTACTTCAAAACTTACATCTCCCTTTTTTCCTTTCTAGGAGAGAAAATCAAACAACGTGATGACAGAACTTTCATTATTGGGTGAACTATCGCTTTAAGACAACATTAAAGTGAAGATGAGACCATGTCCTTACTGTCAGGTAAGTATTTTTAGTAGCTCAAGGATTTGTGTTTGAATTTGTGCTGTCGTGCAGCCACACAAATAAGGCTCTGAAGACGTTTATGTGCAAGGCTCAGAATGAAAGCGTTTGATTGATGTGTGGCACAGTACATCAGAGTACATCACAGTGTTTATAACACTCCCAGCACTGGGTTGTATTTAACCCAGCATTTTTTAGAGTGCAGTGTTCAGTTTTCATAGCGTGTGTTGTGCGTATCTTTCGGAGCCTTCTGCATTAACCCAATCTAACCAACAATTGCAATGCAGTTTTTTAAACCAATCAGAAATGTGTAAATTCAAACATGTATGATTTTCTTTCTACTGTGAAACACAAAACAAGCAACTCTGAAGCTAGTCATTTTTACTGAGCAATTATAGGCACTGAAGTCTTCAAGCTTCAAAAAGCACGATAAATCATCATTACAATGTCATAAAACTAGTCCATACAACTTTTGCATTATATATAACTCTTCTGAAGTCATGCAGCAGCTCGGCATGAGAATTTTCAATTGCACTGAATTTACATCTTATTCATTTTCATAGCCTTGCAGTATATGTGATGATTAAAACTTTGATTACTGAGATTTGGATGCTCACCCTTCTGCAGCGTGATCTCCATCATGACTCTGTCCTGGGCTTTTGCGGGGTTATTGAGGCAGTTATAGTCTCCCAGATCAGCACTGACTCGACTGATACCAGTGCTGGAGCTCAGAGATCTGGATCGGCATAACTGAGACACCTGGCCATGGCTGCCCGGCACGGCCCCCACCCGCAGACTGGTCCTCACCACCAGCGTTAACAAACCCTTCTTCACTTGCTTCAGAAAGACAAACACAGTTTATTGCTGGTAAAACCGGATGGATTAATGATAGATCAACATACTGTCTAAGTGGATTAATCAGTATTATATTACTATTCGTGTTAAATTTAATGTTCAAAACTGTTCACTATGGTTGCTCTTATAAGAATTACACTGTATTGTTACTGTATTTTTTTCATATTTTTTGCACATTAAAACCTTAATTTATAAATTCATATATAAATAATACATATTATATAGAATATCTATCTATCTATCTATCTATCTATCTATATATATCTATCTATCTCTCTCTCTCTATATATATATATATATATAAATATAAAAGTTCCTCAAAAGTTTGGGATCAGAATGATTTTTTATGTTTTTTAAAGGAGTTTCTTCTGCTTCATCAAGGCTGCATTTATTTGATCAAAAATACAGGGAAAAACAAATAATATTGTGAAATATTATTATGATGTAAAATAACATTTTTCTATTTTAATATACATTAAAATCGAATTTATTCCTGTGATGCAAAGCTGAATTTTCAGCATCATTCCTCCAGTCTTCAGTGTCACATGATTCTTCAGAAATCATTCTAATATGCTGATTTATTATCAGTGCTGGAAACTGTTGTGCTGCTTATTATTTTTTTGGAACCTATGATACTTTTTTTTCAGGATTCTTTGATGAATAAAAAGTTAAAAAGAAGAGCATTTATTTCAAATAGAAATCTTTTCTAACAATATACACTACCGTTCAAAAGTTTGGGGTCAGTACATTTTTATTCTTTCTTTTTTTGAAAGAAATTCAAACTTTTATTCAGCAAGGATGTGTTAAATTGTTAAGAAGTGATAGCAAAGATTTATATTCTTAGAAAAGATTTCTATTTTGAGTAAATGCTGTTCTTTTTTTAACTTTTTATTCATCAAAGAATCCTGAAAAAAGTATTGCAGTTTCCCAAAAAATATTTGGCAGCACAACTGTTTCCAGCACTGATAATAAACATTGATAATTCTAATAATAAATCAGCATATTAGAATGATTTCTTAAGGATCATGTGACACTTTATACTGGAGTAATGGCTGATGGAAATTCAGCTTTGCATCACAGAAATAAATTATATTTTAAAGGATATTACAATAGAAATCATTATTTTATATTGTAATAACATTTTGCAAGATTACTGTTTTATTCTGTATTTTTTATCAAATAAATGCAGCCTTGATGAGCATGGTGTATGCCATTGCCATGATATCATATATCATTTTGTCCATACCAATGTTGCTTTTGAAAAACAAAAAATATTAAAAAATGAAATATAAAGCTGAAATAAAATATAAATATTAAATGGAAAAAATATATATACATATTTTTAAAATAAATTTAAGGTTAAATATATTTTTTCCACTTATAGTTAACCAATTAAGAGTTTTTATTGTGGCATTTTACCTTAATTTTTATATGAAAGTTATATCAGCCCTCAAAACATCCCATCAGTCTACCAATGTACATGTGTTTCTTTGCCAATTCAACTTTAAAATATGAAGCCATCCAGGTGAGGTTACTCACTTTAAACTTGTGTAAGGCATCTTCATGGGTCAGGCCGTGCAGAGATTCCCCATTCAATTCCAGTATCTCGTCTCCTGTAAACCAGAAACACTAATATAGTTTTCTATCCATTTCTTGGTAATGCAGCTCTGAGTGTTGATGGGAAAGCTTCATTTTAAAGTAAGTGTCTGGACCGATCTGGATAGATAAACTCATGCATTACCAATTACAGTGTGATATTTAACTTAATGAGTCCACCTTCCTGTAGTCTTCCATCAGCGGCCGCTGCGCCTCCAGGAAAGATGGTCTTCACATAAATCCCCATTGGGCCGTACATGCTGTCTCTTCCTCCTACTATACTGAATCCCAGACCCTGGAATACCGGGAACAGCCGTTTATATATTAAAAATTCAATGCATCATATTTTGTGTTGCATATATGTGTTACCTTTCCATGGCCCTTCATGAGGACGATGTTGGAGATGATGAAGGCCTGTACGCTACTGCAGGAGGGGACCAAGTGTGCTGAACTTAGAGAGCGAGACGGTCTAACCACAGCCTGCAGAGACCAAAAAGAGCACAAATAATGTCAAAGGCCTATGTTCAGGGCCAAAAGGGACAATAAGAGATGTTTTCATTTCATGCAATTCTGCTACACAGAGCAGAAGTGGCCATAGTGTATTTGAGTTACATGTGCCATTCCCATGACATTCATTAAAAACAGCCACTTTGCTGATGTGGAGAGGGAAAGCTCTTTGTAGAGAGCACTTCTAGAGAAGGAGAGATGCTTTGAGCACTTACTGCAACAGCCAATTATTTGATTACTAGTATAATGATGACCTTGTCAAATAAAGTGCAACAGCTGAAAGGCCAGGCATTCACCATTCACTGCCGTTCTCTCATCTAGAACTGTTCAGTCCTGAACTAAACAGCTGCACCACTGATTTATTTCAGTGTAAACACCCACTACTTGTTCACTAACCTTCCGCAATCCAGTATAACCAGGCACTTTGCTATAATTAAACTAATTGTCATTCTTTTCGCAGTAAAGTCCACAACTTTACACTCACACAATCAGCCTGCAAGATGAGGGACTGTGCTAGACAAATTTGACCCTGGAGCACAAAAGCAGTCTTAAGTCGCTGGGGTATATTTGTAGCAATAGCCAAAAATACACTGTATGGGTCAAAATTATAGATTTTTCTTTTATGCCAAAAATCATTAGGACATTAAGTAAAGATCATGTTCCATTAAGATATTTTGTAAATTTCCTACCGTAAATATATCAAAACTTAATTTTTGATTAGTAATATGCATTGCTAAGAACTTCATTTGGACAACTTTAAAGGCAATTTTTTCGATATTTAGATTTTTTGCACCCTCATTTTCCAGATTTTCAAATAGTTGTATCTCGGCCAAATATTGTCCTATCCTAACAAACCATACATCAATGGAAAGCTTATTTATTCAGCTTTCAGATGATGTATAAATCTCAATTTCAGAAAATTGACCCTTATGACTGGTTTTGTGGTCCAGGGTCACAAATAGTGATCACGTTAAGCACGTTTGTACAATTAATTGATTTGCATCACTTGATGTATACTGTGCAATAAAAATTTAGATTTTTCTACATCTGGTATATATGACACAATTTAAAAAACATATTTATAATTAAAATTGTATAATTGCGCATTTAATTTTATAATTAAAAACTAATAATTTAATCATTTAAAATGTAAAAAACTACATTTTTAACAAAATGCAATTATTTTTAATTTTATACTTACAGCAATATACAGTATATATATATATATATATATATATATATTGTGTGGTGTATAACCTTATTATGATATAAAATTACTTATGCCGTGATATATAATTCTGACCATACAAGTATTGTTACTGTTTACTAAACCTAAAATAAATTTTTTTAAATGCGTTAACTGATATAAAGATGAAATAAAATGAAATGTAAATATGTGAACGAAAATTTGGAAATGTTCCTTTCGCAAAAAACATAAGTTAAATAATGCTGCCTTTGGAGATAAAATACGTTTGAGTTGAAGTACTAAAGTTACTATAAATAAAACTGAAAAAGGCTAATAAAAATGACAAAAACATCAAATTACTAAAACTTAAATTCAAAATTAAAATTAAAACTAAAAAAAAAAAATATATATATATAAAAAGCTAATTTAGAATATTAATGAATACTGTAATAATAGCTATATAAATAATACTAAAATAACACTGGACCATGCGTTATAGTGATAGATCATGACCATTTCTGAATGACCAATTTTTGCAGCTTAGTTTCAATAAATGATGTGGGCAGACATAAGAGAAAGCTTTGTATTAATATGAACATTAAATTATGCCCATTTGTATCTGACTTTTATTGTAAAAGAGCAACTCAAATTAAAATAAGTTCAACTTTTAAAAAAACGCTTCTCGAGACCTTGCATTTTTCCCCCCCATTCCACTGGCCAACGCAGCACAAAATGCATTCTGAAAAACAGTAGCCATTGAATTCCATAGTATGGAAAAAAAATATTATGGAAGTCAATGGCTACCAACATTCTTCAAAATATCTTCTTTTGTGCTCAACAGAAGAAAGCAACTCATGCAGGTTTGGAACAACTTGAGTGTGAGTAAATGATGGCCGAATTTTCATATCGCTTTCCTTTATATCCCTTTAATGCAACCAAAACGGTCCAGATTCTGTGATCGGCTCTCCCTCCCTCACCTGTGGAATGCTGTGAGGGAATTCCAGCTGCTGAGAGAGAGACTTCCTGTTGCCGTAAAAGCCTGCGGTGGCGTGGGCGGGACACGGGAACAGCTCTGGCGTCTTCATAATGATGGTATCCAAGTCTCCGATCCAGTACGGGTGAACGCCTAAAACCATGTGGATATGTGAAGTTACATAAGACGTGCTCTCGATGTTGGACGATGTGAAAAGCATGTAAGCATCAGTGTAGCAAGAGTACGACATCACATGTTTATGTTCAGGAGCGCAAAAACATGTGTTCGCATCTTCTGTGCGATGTTCTCAAGAGATTAAGAAGTTAATGAAGAGGCTGCTATTCTTCAGTGCATTGGGATTAGCCCAATTAAATGAGACTATAAAAATAAATACTGAGAGATTCATTGGGATAGTGTTATGACTCTTGCATTGAGTTAAAGGTGTCTTGAGTTGGCTTCTCTGCTGTGTTCGTGCAGGTTTGTCTCACTGGTGGAGTTGGAGCGAGATCTCTTGCAGGACGTCTCTTGGCAGCTCTGATCCTCGTTGTCGCAGTTCTTGCTGTCATCGTCTGATACCTTAATAACTGGCATCTGCAAACACGCACATGGTATTAGTATGCTAGAAGAAATAGTATTCTAGAAATCACTGATGTACACTGTATTCTTTATACAGTGATAGATACTGTATTTCAGTGTGTATAACAGTGGAAAGGACTGCATTGCATTTTGGTGTTAAAAAAAAATGGATTAATGCAAAAATACATAATAGGATTTGTCCCAAACACTTCTTGGATTATCCTAAAAATTATCACATGGCTATTTAATAAACTCTTCTTAATAAAATGATAAGCAAATATAAAGTAAAGTAAGTTATATTGTAAAATCACTGCAAGTAACTGTAATTGTATTTATATCTCACATGTGCAACTTTATTTCTCATAAATGTGACTTTATTTCTTGTCATTGCTACTTTATATCTCACAGTTGGGATGCTATTCTCTTGCAACTTTTTTTCTGGTAACCATGACAATATATTTTACAATGCGACTCTACTAACATTCAGAAGTTTGGGGTCAGTAAGATTTGTTTTTAAAGATATTAATCCTTTTACTCAGCAAGAATAAGATTTGTTTTCAAAGATATTAATACTTTTATTCAGCAAGGATACAGTAAATTAATCAAGAGTGATAAAGTGAGACATTAATAATCACATTTATAATGTTACAAAAGGTTTGTATTTCAAATAAATGCTGCTCTTTTGAAGAATTCTGATTCTGTGTGTGTGTGTGTGTGTGTGTGTGTTTGTGTGTATGTCTGTATGTGTATGTGTGTGCGTGTGTGTGTGTGTGTGTATTAGAAATGTTTCTTGAGCAGCAAATCAGCAAATTAGAATGATTTCTGAAAGATCATGTGACACTGAAGACTGGAGTAATGATGCTGAAAATTCAGCTTTGATCACAGGAATAAATTACATTTTAATGTGTATCCAAATAGAAAATAGATATTTTAAATTGTAATAATATTTCATAATATTACTCTTTTTACTGTGCCTTTCTTCAAATAAATGCATAATTGATGAGCATAAGAGACTTTAAAATAAAAAAAACAACAACTTTTGAACCATTAAAAAAAATCTTTCTGACCCTAAACTTTCAAACTGTAAATATCTCAAAATATGACTTTTTTAATAAGAAGAAATAAGATATAAATAAGGCAGAAACTGGCATACATAACATATCCATTTCAGTCATACCGCCCACCCCTCTTTCGAAACAACATATGACCCTAATTAAGCTAAAGTTCACAAAGATCACTCTGAACCTGAGGATTTTCCAGCTGAAGGGAAAAACAGGGTTTGCTCCTCACCTTCAAGTTATTGTTGTTTCTCATTGCCTCCTTTTCTCCATAAGTGTAGCCAAGCTGGTCTGATTCATTGACATTAGCGAACAGAGCTCTGCTTTCACATGGAGAGAAACCCTGCAGTACAGACAACAGATAAACATGCTACGATTCTCCTCAAAATCTGAATGGATCATACCGAAAACCCTGTACCATTCTGTGTCTTTTTCCATCCGGAATTAAATTAGTTTCTGCTGCATCTGGGATCTGCTCAGTGTCTTGAATGGATTCTGTGTTGGTTAAAGTCTGTTTAATCACATTTGACTTGTGCATTTCAGATCTGCTTGAAGAGAGGTCGGAACAAGTATGCTTAGCTGGTTATGTGCTGTTTGCTAAGGTAAGCATCACTATTACTATTTTTTATACTTTAGGTCAGTGATTTGAAGAAACCATAATTGATTATAACTTGTCTCACACCATTTGCGCAACAGATTATACCTCAAAGCATGTCTTTTTTGGAAGAGAAGTATATTTTTATTTTTATAAGTGATCAGACATACAATTTTCATCTGGCATATGCTAACGGCTGAAATAATCCCATATTTTACATTGAAAAAGGACCCAAGCCATATCTAGCAAATTTATGGTGGGCTCTTTTGACTGACTTGCCAGTAAATACCCACCTAGCAACAACCTAGCAACCACACACAACACTCTGGAATTATGGCGATAAAGTTTCCCATATGGCAAAAAAAAAAAAAACTGGCCAAAATGTATTTAAATTTATGTTTTAAACATTGACGTTCAATTAAATATATCTTTTAAAAATGTAAATATATTTAGTTTCAACCTTCATATACAAAAATATATTTAAAAATATTTTATAATATATATGGCTTAGTGTTATGTTAGAATCATTATTATACTCTTTTACCTTTTGTTCTTTCATATTTTGAATTGTTTTCAGCTTTATTTTTTGTTTTTCATTTAAATGTTGTTTTGAAATTTTGTTGTATGCATTTGTCATTTTCATTTAATTTCTTTATTTTTAAAATGTGTATAAGTAGTATTTATAAAGTTTTAGCTTTTAGTTTTGGATGTTTTTAGTTGTTTTAATACTACAATTGATTGCTTCTGTTGTCCTCATTTGTAAGTCGCTTTGGATAAAAGCGTCTGCTAAATGACTAAATAAAAAAATAAAAATAAAATTTCAGGGGCAAGAAAATACATTTATAATCATTAAATAGAAAATACATTTCTAATTACAGTAGCCTTCATTTAGGCTAAATGCAAACGTAAATGGAATAGCCAATCAGAGATCAAACCCAGATTCATAATGATTTAATAATTCACAGTATGTATATATATATATATATATATATGCAAAATTTTGGGGGGAACATTGTGTTATAGACAACAAATTAAGTTTTTCTTTAAATGTGAGATATGTATATTCTTGAACTAAAATACTGTATAGAGGGCAAAATATATGCTTTTAAAAATATACATAAAAAATGGCCATAAATATATATTACAAGAAAATATATTTACATATATTTTAAAACATATTTGAACAAAAAGTTAAAAAAAGTTAAGCATGTTTAAAAAAAATTAAAACATTTTTTTTTTACATTTTCTTCAATTAATGTAAACCTCATGAAAGTTGTTGACATTCATTCTTTTTCTTTTTGTAATGTTTATCTTGCTTGAGTAAACATAACATATCTTTGCTTAACTCCATAGCAAAAAGGTTAACTTTACTGAAAAGAATCAAGCAGTGATTAAAACGGTTTCAGACAGTCTGATTTATAAGAGTTCCTACATTTTTCCAAAGCAGTCAGTTTCATGATATTTTTGAAGTTCACTGATTAGTTTAAGTATTTCTGTAATATGGCTAATTGAATCCATTCTCAACTAAACAGCACACTCAGTTTGTTGGATTTTTCAAATTAAACAAGAACAATAGATGGTTTGTTCAGAGAAATAACCTCCTGGTTTTTGCTGTCAGAGGCATAGCTGAGTTTGTAGGAGTGTAGGGGTTATTTGGGATCTCGGCTGGTCGTCTGACATTTTCAGGATGCTTAGAATAGACGTTCATCTATCCCAACCCACAGAACTGGCCTCAGATCAGATCAGAGGAATGTTTTTATGTTTTTAATAGACAAACAGCTGATAAAGTCTTACTTCAGTGCTGGTGGTTCTACAAACAGTCTTCAGCACAGGCCTTTTCTCTGGATCAGCCTCCAGTTTTCTTTGATTATTTATAATCTGTCCGTTAAATGGGGCAAGTCTGTCTCCAAAGTAGATATAAGTGTCCCTAGAGACAGAAAACAACAGAATATGTGCATTAAGGCACTTACGTTAATGCTGTTATATGCAGAGAGCTGTGTGTATGTGTGGTGTATGTTTAGACGCATGCATTTTTCATGGGAACATGTGAATAGGACATTTGTTAGAGCGTTCAACAGTAAAGATGGACTAATGGAACAGGGTCAGTGTGGGTCTTATTTAAATGATTTAAGTGTTTTCTTTTATTATTATTAATATTTTACTACTACTACTTTTACTACTACTACTACTACTAATATTCATTATTGTTATTATTATTATTATTAATAATAAACATTTTATTACTTTTAATTAATGAAAATGTATTTATAATAATATTATTATAATTATTTTTATTTAATGTAAATCATTTTATTTAGAGTTCCTCAATACACTTCATTTATTATTTTTATTCCTATTATTATTTTATTATTAGATTTTTTTATTATTTAACATTTTAATCACTTTAAAATATTACATATTATTAATAAATAATATTTAACTTTTAACAATAAAAGTTATCGTTTCTATATTTCTCTTGTAAGGAAATTCTTATAGAGTGAAAAAAAAAATTGGATTTATTTTGAAAAAAATTTAACTCATAAATAATTACAAAGAAATGTGCAAGTAACACATTAACACAAAGATGAAATAAACACTGAAATAGTTTTTTTTAAATAGTTAATTTTTGTAAAACATACACCAATTATCTTCTTTTTTTTTTTTTTTTTTACAGTGTATTAACTATAAAAAATGCTTCAGTGAAATGACCTGCTCTTTTGACCCAGCAGAAAGATCCTTATTGTTGAACCCCGTGTTTGGACGACATATAAAGCAGTCAAAATGAACTGATTATTACCTGTGTAAATCTCGTCCAACAGTAGCACCATTGTTGCCGGACTGAAGTTTATCACCCACTTGTAGACCCTCCTCCCGCGTGGCGACACACATTCTCCAGAAACTGCTTTCCTGTTTCAGAGGAGCCATCAGATCAGTCAGACAAGGCACTACTATTCCTTCATATAAAAAGAGCTGTTAACAACCAAAAAAATCTACGGTTTGACAGCTGATGTAAATGTGACCATAACAGCTGTGCTTTATTAGACCATGAACCACATCAGTGTCCTTTACTGGCCCTACTATAAAGAGCTACAATGTTTCACAGCATTAAATAGATGAGTAATAAAGAGCGGCACAGGCTCGTTTTACCAGGGTAACTTCATATATGCAGGGCTTAGGAAACAAAAATCCTCATGATCAAAACTGTCAAGTGCTTGTAAAATCTTCAGTCCCACTTTTGCTGGAAATACCATTGTAAGGATGGTTTCCCTACGGTGGTTCAGGCTGTAGGATTGTTCAATATTAACCTTGAATCAAGACTAGTGAGCACATAATTAATAATTGAAATGGTTTAATAACAATATTTTGTTATGGTTACACTTGAATTGGTTACAAAATAGATGAAGGATGGTAAAGCATAGTTAATTGTACCCAACATGTAAAATATTACCTGAGAGAAAGAGATAGAGAGAGGGAGGAATAGAGAGAGGAAGAAAGAGGGTGAGAGGGCAGAGACCCAAGAAGAGCTCCAACAAAGAAAAGAGGCAGCAAAGAAAAGAGAGAGCAAAGAAAAGGAGGTAGCAAAGGAAAGAGCCAGAGCAACAGTTACAGTCCTCTTTTATCCCTTCCTTGACCATGTGACTAAAAACCAAATGTGAGACATTCAAACTGACCAATCAGCAGATTACAACTTCACCCACTGGGCAAAAGGTGTGACAATTAGAAGACCCCCGATGTATACACATGTTGGCCTACAGGCCTTGATCGATATCAGCACTTCTGTGCCTTCAGGAACGCCAAATGGCCCTTTTGTTACTGAAGATAGGTTTGGGACAGGAAAGCAGAAGTCTTTGATAATTTTTGACCTTACACCATACTAGCATACTCATACTATTTCTGCAGCATGCAGTATGTTTGCTGTGCACACAGTATGCGAATGTTCTGCGAATGCATTAAATATTCACATGATCAATTGCGAAATACTGTATCCCACAATGCAATATGTTTGACTTGACCTTTCATTTTCAGTGTGATGAATAAATAATTTGGCTGCATCTTGATGTTATTTCACCTTAGTGCTAAGGATACCTTACCTTATACCTTATTAAAAATACAAAATTATATATATAATTTTGTATTTTTAATAAACGACAGCGATGCCTGAATAGATATATCTATAGATATAGATTTATCCGTACATATAGATATATCTATAGATATAGAGTTTTAAAATACCATGCAGCAGGGGTCGGGAACCTTTTTTTTTATTTATTTTTCACTTATTTATTTATTTGTTTTGTTTGTTTTCATTTTTGGTTAATGTATTTTTTTCCAAAAGAGCCACAGTAAAAAATTATAAAATATTATAAAAATAAATAAATACATAAAAAAAATCGATACAAATATGTGATGATTCAAATCAGTTGAGATATTAAACGAATCGCGGTACAGTTGGGGGTTTATATGAATGTATCTCTGAGGGGAACTGACTATCTTCAGAAAAGTTTAGATGATATTTTCTTTTCATCTCGACTCTGTATAAAGCCCCGTTCACACCAAGAACGATAACTATAAAGATAACGATAAAGATATAGTTCTAAAAATCGTTCTCAATATTAAAGAATAGCAGAGTTCACACCACAACTATAACGATAACGATACAGAGGAACGATATCGTTGCGATCACTTTCAAAACTATTTTTTTTCCAGCTGATGAACGGTAAAACACTGACAGCCAATCAGAATCCATCCTGCTGTAACGAGCTCAAGAATTTAAAGCGGCAGACAAGCGTGCGCTTAGAATAAACAGACGATATCGTTCGCTGGTGTGGACGCTAATATCGTTATCTTTATAGTTATCGTTCTTGGTGTGAACGGGGCTTAATGCATATTAAAGCAGTGTTCATAATGCTTTGTTTACAGCGGTAACCAAGGAAACGCTGCATCGCTGCTGTTCCATAAGCGCCACCTGCTGTCAGAGAGTGAATCTGCGTCTCATTCAGCCTGTCTGCTGTTTTTGTTTCGTGCTTTATATAACATAATTTCACAAAGTTCAAGTCAGACCATTCTGTTTTTGCTTCAGATTTCGAAATTATACAATCTAATTTAGATTACAAACTGCTTATGCAGCATGTATGCAGAATCTTTGTTTGGATTGTGATTAAAATCCAGTGGTTGCCTTTAACTGAATGGAAAGAGCACAGGCAAAGCCTTAGTTTGTTTATATGAAGAGATTTATTTTATTTGTGTTATTTATTTGATTTGGCGTTTGTTATTTAAATTTTAAAAAGAAATGTTCAGTAATTTTGTCCAAGCAATAATAAAAGGATATCTTGTAATTTATAATTTGTCTTAAATCTCATTTTGTTAAAAAAAAAAAACAATTGTGAGAAAATCATATCGTGAAATCAGTATTGTGAATCGTATCACAATGTGAGTTGAGTGAATCTTTACATCCCTAGTTATAATGAATGGATTCACGAGCGTGTACAAAAAAAAAGCCTTTTGAGCAGTGAGTGGATTGTAATTAACGCCTCTGATTGGCCATTGCGTTTAAGAAATCAACAGATATGTCTGTGATTGGCTACACTGCTCATCAAAATTGTTCTAGGTTGATCTGTTTTAATATAGAACTTGGTTTATTTCAGTTATAATATGGGTTGTTATTGTTTTGGTGTCTGTTTTTCAGATTATAAAAAGTGTGTGAAAATGAAATGCTCCTTCCCACCCAATTCTATATTTACACCCTGAGGCTGCGGCTGTGTGTAGGCCTATTTGACCATTTAGGAGTGCAACAGAAGACGGATTCAGTTCATGAAACTAAATGAACTGTGGTTGGTTATTTTACTTGTCAGTCAGGCATTTTTTTTCTTGTCTAAGTTGGCTGATCTTGGCCAGAATAGGTTATATGCCGCAAGTCAATCATCTGGCTATATCATTCCTTTCTGAACATAGCATATCTCTTATTCATAAAGTCCCAGCAGTGCCATTACAAAGTAAATGTTGTTACAATGTTGTGCAAAGGTCACGGGGTGTTTTATCAGTATGTTATGCTTTAAGACTTCACAGGAATGTCCTATGTGAGCTGTATAAGCGCTGCGTTCTGTGTCTCTCTGTATCACAACAAGCTCTCTTTTGTGCAGGAGTAATGAGTTGGGCAGAACCACAGAATCTCCCAACACACCAGCTATGTGATAATGATTCATTTCAGCAGGAGACATCCCTGTGATCCAGGCAGGCAAGCCAGATTTAACATTGCATGGAAAACTTTTGAGAAATACTCTGGCATGCTCAGATATCACCATCATGAGACAATTTCTGAAAGGTTTATAGGTGAACGTCTCCTATTACACACTGTATGATTACTGCGCTGAATTTTTGTCCATGGTCATTTTCTTAACCAATTAATACCTATTTTGTTCATGTCAAGTCACATTTAGTACTTGTAATACAGTATGTGATACAGATTGTTTCAAAGCAGTTTCACATTAATAAACTGGAAAATAGTGTTAATATTGTAAGTGGCATTATTCAGCTCAGTTTAATTCAGTGTTGTTTTTAACACTGTTCGTTGTTTGTTGTTCTGGTCTTACATAATTACTTTTAGATTTTACATAGATTAATTTCCACAGTCTGTCATATGAACATACTGTGTAAAGTTTTAATTTTTATAAAATTATTTAATTTTTAAACTTTATTGTGTGTGTGTGTTAAACAATAGATTGAAACATATAATTATATTATAAATATATCATATTTAAACAAATATATGCAATATATATTTTATATTTGTTCTGCACAACTTACTCACAGAATGTGATACAACATACATTAAATTACTTTTTATTGCACTGTTATTATTGCGGCATCATCTATTTAATAATTTTAATTTTCTTTCCTTTTGCCCTTTTCTTTGTTTTGCAATGTGCTTCATAATAAACAAACTCGCCTTACTAATATATGAACACTTCAGTGACTGGCAGACACATATGTTTTCTTCTATGCAATCCAATGCAACACCTGAGCTATAAAGAGGTTTCACTAATTTTAATTCATTCATGAATTAGACCAAAACTGTTCCTTTTTAAGTCTGCTAAATGCATAAATGTAAGTGTTAAAACATCTATAGCTATCCAGAAATATTCACATTTGGAAAAAGAGTGATAGAAACTTAAATGCAGGTCTTTCTAAATCTGACAGAAGTTCATTCTATCGGTGCAGCGCACTTCTGTGATGTCATCAGATGCAACCAATAGGAAAACCCAGCTGCTGTGATGTCGTCAGTAACACATACCTTGATGGAGAAGGACCTCCTCATAGTTCTTTTGGGGCCCTCTTGGCCCCTTTGAGGTGCCTGGACGCTGACGCTCCTCGTCATGCACTTTTCCGAATTTCCCATCGGCCCTTCCAGCGGGTCCCTGCGGTGTTTCTCCTCCAACCCGGCGTCCCAGGGTTCATGGTACCTCTCTTCTGGGCTGGACGCGTCTTCATTGGTGCTGGAGCTGCAGATGATGAGCGACCGTGACAGGATGGCCAGTTTCTTGGAGCGCAGTCCCGGTTTGCCCCTCTCCATCCTCTTGGTTCTCCTCCTGTGATGCTGCTGCTGGTGGTGGGTGTTTCTCAGAGGCAGGATGGCCACAGAGGGAGGTTCTCTCCCAGGATGCATCACTGCTAATGGAGGGGGCCGCTCTGCAGACGAGAGCAATTAGAAAATTCAGTTAGGAGTCCGTTCTTCCATCCTCCCGTGCCCTTAGTGTTCTCAGAAATCACAGAGGCTACAGACGCAGATAAGAGCGCTTTTCTTCTCTGATCCATGACGGAGGAAAAAAGAGAAAGTATTGCCCCATGACTGAGACTTTTTAATGTGTGCATTCAAAATCAGGGAAATACACAACTGAAATGGATTGCACAGACATGAAGGGATAGTTAACCGAAAATAAAAATAAAGTAAAATAAAAATGGAAATAGAATAGAATAGAAAATGCTGTCATTATTTACTCACCCTCATGCTGTTTTAATTGCAAACGGTAAAAAAATATTATTTCAGTCTTTCTACACTGTAAAAAAAGTATTTTTCAAAGTTGTAAACTAAGATAGCTGAAGTACATTTGAAAAGAAAATACTATTTTAGTCTTTCTACTTTAAAAAAATCCCATTTTATTCAATGTTACTTGCCGTTTCTTTGTAATTGTTTGTGAAATTTACTAGCAATTTCTGAGTGAAAACGGTTTATACACCTAAATTGTTCAGCGTACTTCAAAATTGTGCATTTAATTCAGTTATTTGCCATACCTTTGTATTTATTTGTTAAATTTACTAGCAATTTCTGATTGAAAATTGTTTCAAAGTAATGCTACACATTTTTTTTTTTCCCAGTGCATATGCTGTTATTGTTTTTCATTGAAACACAGAAGAATGCATCATGCAGCTCTTTCTCAGACAAACGATCGTTCAATGTGACAGTCTTCAAAAAGGACAAAAAAAAGCACCATGAAGTCTCATAGAACTTTTTTCATCCTTTTTGGAGTTTGACAGATATAATCTGTTGTAAAAAAAAAAAAAAAAGCATAAAGATAGTTCAAACTCTTCCCTTTGAAGGAAAAAAATAGCATCATGCACGGTTTGGACTGACTTGAGGGTAAGTAAATAAAGATCAAAATTGTATTTTTGGTTGAACTGCCCCTTTAAGACATTTTGATTTTGGCTCATCACTTAAATGTAAGATTATCAATTTTATCTTTCTAAATAGAAAATGCAATCTAATCATGCAAATCTCTCATATGCAAACAGAAATATAATCATTATTATGAGTACAATATTCAGGGGTTTAAACCTAATGGTTTTGTTGTTTTCTTTCCTTACAGGCATGACATGATCCGTCATGCATTATAAATGACTGGCTGCACATACATTACCAGTCATGTGAGATGAGCTCATATTCATGCTGACATGAGGGAATATACTGTGACTGCTGGCGTCTAAATTGTGATGTACTTTGCTGAGAATGAAGTCATAGTCACCTGGTGGTGATAGTGAGCATTACTGCACCACAAAGAGAAGATTTCATGTGCAACATGTCATGACCTCTCAGATATTCATGCATTATGAAGACCTTTTGTGGTATTGTCTGCAAGAACCTTTGGGGTCTGAGACTCAACAGATTGATTCAGTTGGGACGGTCAGTTAGTAAACTTCCTGCATTGGAGTCAGCAGTTGTTTGCTAATATTGCTCCTATATTTACTTCACAGATGTCACTCAAGTTTTGAAATGGGAGGGGCGGTACTACAGACAGATCATGTAAATAATATGTGACATAAATACTTTATCATGGTAGGATTCATCAAATTCACTCATTTTATGCTTCAGGCCTTGTAAATGTACCACACCGACTTGCCATTGACATACAATATCACAGAGACACACTTTGTTTGCTTCAAAATATTGTACCATGATCTGATTTGATAAATACATATGCGATCTATTGATCTACAGATCAGGTTTAAGTTGAGCATTTGCTTATTTCTAAGTCTATGTCAAAACTCTAATGTCAATAATTTGATTAGGACAATATAATGTCAAACATCACAATTAGAAATAAATGTATAAAATCATTGAAATAACAATTACAATATGACATTCAATGTCTATGTTTTTCTACATAAAAGTTACATATTTATTATAATTTATAAGAACATTTTACACAGTGAGTGTGAGCTCAAATGTAGGTCTTAATTATAATTTTTTTAATTTAATTATTTTTAATAATTATTTATTGTGACTATGCTTCATTTTGGTACATATAGTCAAGATTATGTTTTGTTATGCCATTGTTTCCTTTACAATATTATTGTCAATGGAAAAGAGCTGTATGAAGGTACCTCCAAATATTTTCTGTATTCCACACAAAAAATTGATTGATTGATTGATTGATTGATTGATTGCCTCCAAATATTTTCTGTATTCCACACAAAAAATTGATTGATTGATTGATTGATTGATTGATTGATTGATTGATTGATTGATTGATTGATTGATTGATTGATTGATTGATTGATTGATTGATTGATTGATTGATTGATTGATTGATTGATTGATTGATTGATTGATTGATTGATTGATTGATTGATTGATTGATTGATTGATTGATTGATTGATTGATTGATTGATTGATTGATTGATTGATTGATTGATTGATTGAATAAACGTTCTTATCCAACAATGTGTGTGTGTGTGGGGGGGGAGATGCTCTCATATGGGTTGGGTTTAATTTCTTTGGGTGAACTATCCCTTAACTATATTCTGAGGCCAATATATTGTCATAACACATTCTCTCCATCATCTGTCAAAAATGTATTTGACATTTAATCCACATCACTTTTCCATAAATCACTTATATGGAAAGACGTTACACTCATTCAGACTGCTCATATGAGAATTAAAACATTTCCCCTGTTATGGGAACCACAAATTAACCATGCTTGCTACACTAACCATAGTTTAACCATGGTATTTGTAGTAAAAATTATAAATGGTAATCAATACGCCAAAAAAACATGGTTACTAGCCTACACTTTTACTATAATAAAACCATGGTTACTTCTCGTAAGGGACAAATTCGTCAAGTCACTTCTTCTTCTTCACTTCACTTTAAACACTACATTGCCCAGCTGCTCCTTTGTTTTCTCTGGCACTGGTTGCCACATAAAGTCCCAACTTCAAATACTGACAAATGACTCCAGCGTCCACAAAGTGTTCTAAGGTTCTGGTGCTGCTGAAGTTTGATAGGGTAATTAGTCTACCGAGAGAGCTTTGTCTGGGCTCGTTAGCAGCTTGGATCCTGATGCAATGAACAGTGTGGCTCTTTTCCAACACCTAGTGAGCTGCCTACCTATATAAACGGCATTTAAAATCATCATAGACATGCTGCTCGTGTGAAGGATGTTCAGAAAGGTAGGCGGAATGATTATTCACAAGTCATTCTGTCTCGTGTCAAAGAGAAACGCGCGTCAAGACACTAATGCTGCATGCACGTGCTGTCGGAAATGTCCTATTTCCCACTTATGAAGTCGTGATTATGAGTTCGTCGCATTCAAGTGCTTTGTTGTCGGAAAGAATAAAGTGAAGCAACATTGGTTGACAACCAATGGGATATAAAGATTCATCGCGCTAGACAGTCAGCTTGCTGACGAATTTCGGTCAAATGCATGCTTATTTCACAGTTTATAAAACATACAATATGCTTTAATGATTCTTCACATATAGCCTCTAAATATGCACTACTTTAGCGACAAGGTGATGTAGTTGTTGTGGAAAAATCTAATAATGAATAGCACTGACAGTTGTCGTTATTCGTTCTTTTGAGCCGGTTCTCAGGAAGTAACCGGTTGTGCCGGTTCACAAATCGAACTGAATCGAACTTTAGTTCCGGGTT
>NW_015551075.1:1408294-1413885 GCF_001515605.1 Sinocyclocheilus anshuiensis | reverse complement strand
CGTGGGATTACCGAAGATTCTGATGAGTGAGTTGACGATACTGTGCAAGCCTGAGGCGCGTACTGGAAATATGCTTCTTATGACTGTTATTAATTACATTTTATTAAAAAAACCTGCAAAAACCTTTCTGGGTCTTTAAACTTTTAGGAATCTTATCCAAGTTGTAGGCTAGCCAATATTGGTCAGTCAGTCGTATCTGAGGATCCGCGAATGAAACTGTGACCACAAACACCATTAACTAAAGTGAATTATATGGCAATAATCAGCAATATGCTTTCACACAAATAACTTTATTTTTGAATGTTTCAATATGCGTTGACACAAATGACTTACAGTATTTTAATTTTTTATTGATACAACATGGCACTGAGTTGTTAGAAAAGAAATGCGTAGAGACGTTATTGCTTGATGACGTCAGGAACCGATGAATCGGCTTTTTGAACCGGTTCAATGAGCCGATCTGTCCGAAAAGAACCGGTTTATCGGAAATGAATCTGACTTTGCATCACTAGTCGTTATCGTTGTCCCCTCCACCATGTTTAAAGTTTATGGCCCGCCCAGTAGTAAATACGACTCGAGAGGCCGTTCACGTCCAATTTCCGATTAGGAAACTGGTATTTACGATAATTCCGATAGCACGTGAAGGCAGCATAAAAGCATATTTTTAACGACGCAGTCTGTAATTTTAAAGTTTGGATTTATCTTTTAAAAGAGATGTGAATGTGACTGTTCAGTTCACAGAGCAGGAAGATTTTTAGCGATAAAATCCTGGAGTTTTACGTTGTTTCTTACATTAAGCTATCACATAACTACTTATTGTGACTACTTTGTTTGACTACCTATAGTGATACAGTATGACAAAATACATTCAAGATGGCAAATTAAGTGAGAGAAATGCGTTTAATAATAAATATACTTAGAATTCATTCAACACCAGAAATGCTTAAAGTGTCTAGATTTTGGCTTTGTTTTCCTATTGACGTGCTCTCTACAGTCTGTTCCCTTCTCATGCCCCATGATTGGTCGATTAATGCCTGCACGCTATTGGTTAAACTACTTTTCAGTCATTACCTTCAGCAAAAAATGTTTTTAACAGTTTAGAAATTCAGACCAGGACATGTCCGGGAAAAGGAGGACATATAGACACCCTAGCCAACACCAAATTCTATTGAAACCAATTTTGAGTTGAGCTCCTGCCTTTGTAGAGTGTTTCAAATGTATGGGCAGAAGACAGCAAGGCAGCTCACAGTGTTTTAAAACGGAGCCTGTATGTTTGTGGGGTCTTGCACAAGCTAATTCTGTTTTTCTTAATGGATGTCTGGATTAATCACTGCGATGTACTGGGTTATTCATGATGAAATATAAGCCTTGTGCTTGCCTGCTTTAGGCCAGAGCAAAGGTAGCAAATCTGCCAACACTTGTTGCAATCACTGAGATCAGCTCTCTGGCTGATTGTCGACATTTACATTTATTATTTTAGCAGACGCTTTTATCCAAAGCATCTAACAGATGAGGAAAACAACAAGCATCTTCACTTTGTCTATCACTTTTGTAAACATTGTAAGACTAGAGTAAATTGTTTAATCTGATCCTGAAAAAAAAACATATGTTTTCTACATTGCAAGCATCATAACTTAAGCATGTTTTTAAAAAGTGAAAAGAAAAAAACAAATGCTAAAAACGTTTTGCACATTGCAATATTGGTAAATTAATGTGATTTGAGCTATGCAATTTCATTTACCTCCAAGAATAACTGTGTTTGCAGTGTGTAAGTTAACTAGCACCTAATGTTGTACTAAAAAAAAAGTAAACTGACCTAAAATGGTAAGATGTAGGTGAAACATTTTAATGGCATATTCACTCTATTTTTATGTCATTTGCAACAATATTTTCCAACTGTGTGCAGAATATAATTTGCAGTAATTTCAGTGGCACAGGATGAAATTGTTTCCCGTTTGAAACGTGTTGACTTAAACATTGATGTAATGGCGCAGAGCCGTCATACTGTTTAGTTGGAAGACTTTAAAAAGAAAAATAGCCCAAAAGTAACACTGGTTCATGGAAATGATGAAGTGAAATGATGATTTGACAGAAGTAGCATTTAGATAAATAAATGACCATGAAAACCTTTTAGAAAATGTGTTTGTTTGTTAGTTCCTGTCCTCCCTGATGATCAGATGGCCTTTTATCAAAAACAATACAACTGAAAAATGCATGAAACATAATAGTGGTTGCTAGGATGTTACTAGGTGGTTGCTAGGGTACCCTTGGTGGTTGCTAGGGTAATTACTGATATCCGTTGTTTTGTTTTCACATGTTTCCCTTGTTTATTACCTCTCTCTCTTAAACACCTCTGTCATTGTTTATGACAGTATAAACAATTCCTGTTTTAATCAAAAGCATTTGTCTGATCCCAGCAAGCAGAGCCTTTTCTAATCAAACCATTTCCATATTATGCAATGAGTAAAAGCCGTCCCAGCAATCCCTGCATTCAATTATTCTGAGACACAACATTCAACTTTTTTATAATGGTAATAAACTGTATTACTCTCATAACCGCAGTATGAATCAGCAAATGTTATGCTTCCACTGATGCATTGGACAGACTGCATGGTTTAGCTGGGACCATGTTGATGGATCTGTCTCCATCCGATCTAATTATGACAAACATTAGCGTCTGGAGTTCAGTACAGTATCAAACGAGACATACACAAGCTCTGGGATACGCGTGCAGCCATTGCATGCAATGCTATTTTCTCTGCATGTGTTTGGTTGATGCCATTTAACCTGACATGGTGAACTATGTGTGTTTGTGTCTTAATAACATCTGTTTCTGAGCTCTGAATCAGGTGTGACTAAACGTTGCATGTAAGTTTCCACCAAAGAGGAATGAAAGACTCACCAAAGCTGAGCATTTTAGCGTCTTGCAGTGAAATGATCCCTGTGTTGGGAGTCTCGTCCTAGCAGTTGTTTGGTAGAGTATTCCAGAGGGAAGACGCTGGTCAGTTCAGCATGATAAAAGTCCACTGCTGAACAAGTTCCCCCTCTATGCTCAGAAATGTCTCTCTCTCTCGCTCGCCCTCTCTCACTCAAGTAGTGCCAGAGGCTGTCTGTGAGTTAAGAGGAGCGTTTGTAACTGCCGCCTACCCTCCCTTTCCAGCGGCCAGCTGAACACAAGTGCGTCTCATAGAGCCGGCCACCAAATCACAGCCCTCTTCCTGTCTGACAGTTTAAAGAGAGAGGGAGAACGAGGCTTTCTCCATCTGTAAGTGACCTTACAGTCAACACGCAAGACTTTCCTTTACTGGCCACCAGAGATGACAGAGAAGAGGGTTTTCTGTGACTCAATCAATGCATTCTTAGATAATAGATTATTGTAGTTGCATATTGGTTATAAATGGAGTTACATTTGAATGATGAAGTAAAGATACATTTCTGTTAACATTTGCTGATGTTGTTTTAAACCCACATGCCTTTCTTTCTTCCTTGAAAACAGAGAAGTTTGTTCTCTAAAGATTGTTCATGCTGCTTTCTTCCATACAGTGTAATTGGACAGAGACTACGCTCACAGAAAAAAAGAGAACAAAAAGAAGAAAGGATCATAGAAGTAGTCCATGTGACTCAAAGTAGGTGTCATTCAGGGGAGCATTTTATTGGATACAATTTTGGAAATGCAAAATGCTGCATAAATAATAATTTAAAAAATGCATTCAATTCAAAATGTTTCAAAAGTTGGGGTCATTAATATTAGATTTTTTTTTTTTCAAATAAATGCTGTTTTAAACAGCTCTTTTAAACTTTCTAATCATCAAAACATCTTGAAAAAAAAGTAAAATGGTTTCAACAAAAATTTTAAGCAACATTGATAACAATAGTAAGTAATATTTCCATCAAATCAGCATATTAGAATGATTTCTGAAGGATCATGTGACACTGAAGACTGGAGTAATGATGCTGAAATTCAGTTAAATAATGTATTAAAATAGAAAACTGTTATTTTAAATTGTAATAAGATTTCACAACATTGCTGTATTTTTTGATCAAATACATGCAGCCTTGGTGAGCATAGAGACTAAAAACATTTTTAAAAAATCTCACCGACCCCAAACTTTTCAATGGCAGTGTATATATATGCTAAAAAATACATTTTGTCAACTTTTAGTATGGCATCAAAGATAAAAAACAGAATAAAAGATGCAAAACACATGATTTCACTGCATCTGTAAGAAGAGTGGGACTACGATGGCAGCTTACAGTAATGCTATAAATACTAGCACTGCTGCAGTTACTATGATAGCTTCACCCAGAGGAATATCTGATTGCCATGAGGTTGCTCTTTGATAGCTCAGGAACCTTAATGGAGTTCTCTGTCATGTTTCATTTAAGTATCAGGTTTGTCTCATATGATTTCCTAAAATTCCCTAGACTTAAAAATAAATACATATGAATCAATCGTTGACATACAGTGGGAGTAAAGAGTTGTAAAATTAACATAGATGACAGCTCAGATCATTTGGAAGAATTTGATGCAAAATATTTGAGTTCATATTGAAATTTCTGACTTGATTGCAGATTTTAGTGTCTTAGTTCTTCTAAAACTGTAGATGAGATATTAAATAGATTAATGGAGATTTTTTAATCCAGAAAAACCTGAAAAGTGCAAATGTAGAAGTTTTTTCTCATTTAATGTTTTCAGCTTTTTTTTTAATCCATTTTTGTTTTTTATAATCATACTTAAAAAAAACATGATTGAATGTTCAGTGATTCAGAATCAGTCAGTGAACTGACAGGAATGACATCACTGTAATGTTTCTGATTGGTCCTCTTTCTTATATCTATTTGCATACTGAATTGCGATTGGTTTAGTCTTTTTGCATATTTTAACTATTTATATACCTTTTCACCTCAGAACTGTTCTGATTCTTGTGTGCAGCTGACAGAAAATAAACAAAATTAAAAATAAAACAAAGCCTACAACCTAAATGCACCTAATACTTCAACACAATTGCTGCCTTGCAAGCAATGTCCTTCAGGAATTGCAAATAGTTAGCAGTCAAATCATTATTTTCATGCATGCTCCTTCAGTTTGGTCAGTTGTCTGTTTAAGGAACAGTATGAGTTTGTGTCCAGCATTGGTTTCACTTTAGTCTTTCAGTGTCCAGGTCTGGAGAGCCAAAAAATGCCAGGGCCGATTTTTTGTCCCAGTCCAGCCCTGCTGGAGAGTTTGTAGATATGAAGGAGTTCTCTGTCTGAGTGTATGTTTAGGTTAGTAGATGCAGCTTTGCTGTATACTGGGTTGGTGTTAAATGAACTGCAGGGGTAATTTACTGTAATTAACCCCAGTTCTATAGCACAGAGAGTCTCTCAGTGTACACACACACAGAAATACTTACGCTCATATTCACCCACACATGGCTGGCCTGAATGGAGAGCCTGTGTGCAGAGCAGTGCATTTCTGATGGGATAAACAGGAATCCCCGTGCAAATACACAGTCCAGGGAGGACTCCACAAACAGACTGACTCTTAAAGGGGTCATAGGATGCTACATGCACTTTTACAAGTTGTTTGAACTGAAATGTGTGTTGGCAGT
>NW_015551075.1:1406223-1407682 GCF_001515605.1 Sinocyclocheilus anshuiensis | reverse complement strand
GTAGTCTTTCAGTGTCCAGATCAGGAGAGTTTGTAGATATGAAGGAGTTCTCTGTCTGAGTGTGTGTTTAAATTAGTAGATGCAGTTTTGCTGTACATACTGGGTTGGTGTTAAATGAACTGCAGGGGTAATTTACTGTAATTAACCCCAGTTCTATAGCACAGAGAGTCTCTCAGTGTACACACACACAGAAATACTTACGCTCATATTCACCCACACATGGCTGGCCTGAATGGAGAGCCTGTGTGCAGAGCAATGCATTTCTGATGGGATAAACAGGAATCCCCGTGCAAATACACAGTCCAGGGAGGACTCCACAAACAGACTGACTCTTAAAGGGGTCATAGGATGCTACATGCACTTTTACAAGTTGTTTGAACTGAAATGTGTGTTGGCAGTGTGTGTACACAACCACCCTATAATGATAAAAATCCATCCAGTATTTTTATTTTTTTATCTGGTTAAATGATTTCCCCTTTTTCTAATCAAGCCGATCTCAGATGCCTGTCTGTGTGACGTCACACAGACAGGCCCCTCCCACGATAGTTTGATTGACAGTAGCGTTTCAGCACAGACTGGACTGGTCTTACCTTAGACCCGCCCTGAGTGAGCTGTCATCTGTCCGCCATTGTTTCACCGCCGGAGCAGATGTAGACAAGAATGACTCCTAAGCGATTGAGGTGTTCTGTTGTTGGATGTAATAATGAACATAGCAGTCGTCATTTACTCCCGACATCTGAGCCGCTGAAGACGCAGTGGATTATGTTTGTTTCTGAAGGGAATGCGCCCCCGATCTACATAAATGCATCTATGTTCTGGCGCAGCGTCAGCGCCACGGGGGGGCCTGAGGGGGCCCGGCCTGGCCACCTCGGTCACTGTGCCCCCTCACCTCTGGTGCCGTCTCCATAGTGGGTGCCCTGATTTAAGTCGGTGAGGCAAGGTACTTCCCTGGGAAGGTCTCCCAGGCTATTAAATACACAGATTAAAAGCGGTTAGTTCTTAGCAAAAACTTTTTTTTTTCCGTTCAGGTTATGCAGAGCAAAATAAGAACGTTGCTGCATTTAGAAAGAATTCTTATTAGCTTTGCTATTATTCTTGAATTTCAAAGTGTTAGCAGTTTCGAATTATGCCTTTACTGTATGACCAAAAATTACGGAGTAGCTTTCATACAGAACGCTTCTTTGATGCCTTAAATACGGGACGATTCCGTATTATACAGAACGGTTGGCAACCCTATTTGTGCCTGAGAGAGGTAAGCCCAACTTTACCTTACGTTTCTTTATAAATTAATTAGTTTTGGCATGTTTATTGCTAAGCATACATTATTATATACCGCAATTATATTTATCCATTAGAATTATATATTTTTAAATTCTTATTCTGTTCTGATACGGTTAAATTTAAAGGATTTGTTGTAAAGTGAGAGGAACTAAAATATCCTATAGTGTTCATAATGTTG
>NW_015551075.1:1405805-1406213 GCF_001515605.1 Sinocyclocheilus anshuiensis | reverse complement strand
GTGTTCATAAAGTTTGTACAATATAACATTATTAGGCCTGCCGTTATTATTTCTGAAAATGCAACTTATACGAGACGTTTTTTTTTCCTAAAACAAAAATCAGGCGTGTGTATTTATAACATCACTTACTAGGCCTACATTCTTTTTTTCAGAAATGGAAGTAACTTAAAATGTTATTGTGTGTTTGTAATTTTAATATTTTTATCTATAGGCCTATACAGCAAAACTACAGAGCTTCCAGTAGGTTATTTTACGGAGCTGTAAACACGGGAATCTCCGACCGCATGCAATCTTTGACGAACACCCAATTCATATATCAAACTAGGCTATATGTTATTAAATTGTACATAGGCTATATATCAGATTATTTTATTTACAAGTTTCATGTTTGTTTATCCCGTATTTTCC
>NW_015551075.1:1398449-1405485 GCF_001515605.1 Sinocyclocheilus anshuiensis | reverse complement strand
GTTACAGACTTTTCATTAAGACCCTAAAGAATCATATCAACTTGTGGAAAATGGGCATCCTATGACCCCTTTAAGCCTGAACTCAACCATTTTATGTTCCATTCCAGTAACTTATATATCATTATAATATTAATACATAAATGGAAACCTGTTTTGCTGCAAAAGAAAAAAAAAAAGATAATTGCGACTTTTTATCTCACAATTCTGACCTGTCTGTTGTTAGCATTCCCACTTGTTTAAATAGCACAGAATTGTCTCAAAGTACACGATTTGAGATCTTTACTCAAGGGACCAGTAAGAGCCAATCACCTGAGCTGTAAATGTCATGTGACTAATCACTTGACTTTGCAATGCATTGTTTCACATACCTGTATATTTTAAAAAACAGTATAATGTGCTGTATTAAGCAGTATCCCAGCTAACAAAAATATGTTCTAATAATGTCGTGTTAATGTTTCCATTAAGTTATGAAAATGTTATTTCGGGAATGTTCACTGGACGTCCAGTTGCTTAAATGCTTTAAAAAAAAAAAAAATAAATAAAAAAATGTTTTCCCTTTTTTATGTGGTTATGTCTTTTTCTGAAATAGCATGGAATATGTACATGCTATTTTTTAAAAGGGATAATCCCCTCAAAATTGAAAAATCTGTCTTCATTTACTCACCACCATGTCATTCCAAACCTGGAACACAATTGAGATATTTTGAAGAATGTTGGTAACCAAACAGTTTCGGGTCCCATTGACCTCCACAGTATTTTGTATTTGACACAGTATTTACATACTAGTCAATGGGACCTGAAACCATTTGGCTACCAACGTTCTTCAAAATGTGAAAGCTAACACCTAGCTTTCTCCATGTCTTGACTGGCTAATTAGATATTTTATTAGGTAATACAATGACATTCAAACATATTTAAATGTGACTTAAGTGTTCAAATACTTTGTTTGGGCCTCTGTAAATTGTACCCAGTGCCTGTAAAAACAACACAATACAACAAAAACATGCCCTTTGGATTCTTTAAAACATGCCTACATCAGTTTCACATTCTTATTCTCATACTGACCTTACTGTCATCCTGTGGTGCTAGAGAGACAGTAAAGAGAGAACTGGGCCGCTGCTGTACAGTATATAGACGGTGATGGTCTTCAACTGTAAGACTGTGTGTGTGTGTGTGCGTGCGTGCGTGTGTCAGAGGAAATGAGCCCCACCTTAAAGAGGGGGAGGGAGAGAAAGAGAGAGACAGAGAGCCAAGAGGAAGACATTGTACTTTGGCTGCCCTGCTAAAGGAACACCCCCTCTCTCTGCCCTCCCACACCAACACCACTTTCAGCATGTAGTATTTTTAAACAATAACTGCACACACACACACATACACACACACACGCACGCACACGCACACGTACACGTACACGTACACGTGCATATGCTGTTAAAGCCACTGTACTGCTGCCTGAGGTCTGTATCCAGCTAACATTGGTCCTGACATACGGTATACCTATATTTACTATGCAATTAAATTAAATTAAAATCGAATGAATTCAGACATATTAAAAATGTATTCCATAAAGGTACATTTAAAAAAATAAACATACAGACCTCATAAAATAAAAAAAATCAACTCATTTGTATTAGATATTTATATATTATATAAGATATATAAATACAATAATGCAATAAATAATATGATAAATGCAAAATATATATAATTTCATTTAATTAAAATATTTATTACATTATATATGCATAAAAATACAAATTCTAATTATATATATATATATATATATATATATATATATACAGTATATATAGTCGTCTTGCTCCATTTCATCTCTAAATATATATATATATATATATATATATATATATATACAGTATATATAGTCGTCTTGCTCCATTTCATCATAATTTTTCGAATTTCTGAAGCTTTCTGGATGTCTCTCTCTCTCTCTCTCTCTCTCTCTCTCTCTCTCTCTCTCTCTCTCTCTCTCTCTCTCTCTCTCTCTCTCTCTCTCTCTCTCTCTCTCTCTCTCTCTCTCTCTCTCTCTCTATGTCTCTCTCTCTCTCTCTCTCTCTCTCTCTATTGTTTCATTATTTCTTAAATCCCTCCCTGGTCTAGCTTGTACTATTCCTGACAACGTTTTGAAAGTTTATATTGCTAGCACTTCTTTTGTTATTGCCTCGCTTATTATATTCTTTATTTCGCTTTGGAAAAGGCATCTGCTAAATGAATAAATGTAAAAGTGTAAGCCCTGGCCGGTAGCAAAACATTACGTGTGATGTTCTGACCTCAAATCCGTCGGAGACTTTGGGATCAACTTAAACACACTCACACTTCCTCTCGCACCTGCCATAACACTCTATGCGCATGTGTGTGAACGTACGGCCCATGCAGGAATACTACAGCCTGTGTGTGTGTGTGGCGGCTCCTCTGAGGTTTTAGCTAACAGATGTTAGTTTTCCGTCAAGAATCATTTCTTTCTTGTCTATTGCACAATTGAGCCCTGTGTGAGTAAACACATTATCTATCTGTTTGTTCAGCACGCTGCCCGTCTGAGAGGGATGAGGTCATTCTCTGGGAATGTTCCCATAGGATGCTCATAGTGCTGCTTCATATTAGCAAATGGGAAGTACGAAGATGGATTACAACACAAATGCAGCCAAGGCTATTTTTTTCTCCGTTCCTTAATCTGTTCAGTGTTTCACCTTGAATTAGAAAGAAGCTGCTGTGTGATGTTTGAATTTTTTTCTTTGAATCATTGTTGGTGCAGAAATTTTAAAAATGCTGGGCTGTTTCAACCCAACTTTGGGTGAAATATGGACGAACCCAACTTTTGGGTTAAAAATTTAATTAAAAAATTGGACCCAAAGTTGGGTTGAAACAACCCAGCATTTTTAAGAGTGTACAAGGAATAATGCATGAAACAACTATTATGAACTATATTTTTTAATTTTCCAAAGAAACATCTTCTAATGAAAATTGAAAATTGTTAGTGCAATCCTTTTGAAAAATAATTGCGCTCATCTTCTGAAGAAGTTGCATAATTTGAGCTTTCTATATTTTATATGATTTGGTGCTCAATTGTTATAAATTATTATTGGTGCTCAAATCAGCATCTTAGAATGATTTCTGAAGGATCATGTGACACTGAAGACTGGAGTAATGATGCTGAAAATTCAGCTTTGAAATCACAGGAATAATTTATATTTTAAAACATATTCAAATAGAAAACAGTTATTTTAAATGTTAATAATATTTCACAATATGACTATTTTACTGTATTGTTTATCAAATAAATGCAGCTTTAGTGAGACATCTTTCAAAAACATAAAAAAAACAAATCTTATATGTTTTATATTTTATTTCAGTTAATGTTTCTTTGATTTAAAGCAATGATTTGTTTAAATGGTTTTAGTTTTAGTAACCGATAAAATCCCTGGTTCAAGATGCAGACAATCTCTTCTGCTTTTATAATGCCTCTGAGTATTTCCTCAACTCATCATCTGACAAAAGCAAACACACCTAATCAGACGTCTGCATTTGGCATCATGCAGCAGGTCTGGCCCATAGCAGGGAAATAACTTTGTTCCCAGGCTTCATTAGACAATGACGCCATACAGACAATATCAGGAAAGGTTTCTCCGCTGTCATCCTCCCAGGTGCCGAGGCTTTATTAGGACAATGAGGAAGTGCCCCATCTAACCTTTGGTCCTGCAGGAGAGACAATAACAGGCCCTGGGCAGGGTCTGCCAGCTTTTGGAGAGAAAAAAGTTTCGGCTGTACTGATTGACTGAGCATTCTGTACAAACACAAAGCCGTAAGAGCGAGCTACTGTAAGACAAGAGCTGAAGAAATATCATGCTGAGGAACAGAGCAGTTGGTGGTCAAATGTAGGTCCTGGTGTATGAGAGGGCAGTGTGACAAAACGACTGGTCCAAGGTCAGCCAAAGGGGAAGGATGAGGAATTTCAGCTCTGTTTGAATTCCTGCCAAACTCGCTCTTAAACTCTCTGGCTCGGAGGATTTCAGGGTGGTTTATGCTGAATATTCAGGGCAGATGTACAGCTAACAGATGGCACAGGACAATGTATCCTCTCCACACCATTCACATTAATATTACAGCACTCCCAATATTACGGTTACAGTTAATATTACAGTGTGGAAATCACCCTTTCAAAATTCCCTGATATTTCCAGGTTTCTCATGAACCTGGGAATTTTAGTGCTATATACAGTAAAAGATGCATTTCCATTGACAAACAGTGCAGGAAATAAACTGATCATCAAGATTCACAAGGTCCTGGAAATGTCAGGAAATTTGACATTTGACATTTCCACAGCTGAAAAAATCAAAGTATATACAGTATATATATATATATATATATATATATATAAAACTTTGATTTTTCAGGTGTGGAAATGACCATTATTCTATATTTTCTATCATTTTTTTAACAAATATATACAATATTTTATATATTTTATGTAATGTTATAAATTAAGAAGAAGAAGAAGTTAATCTTAATAATATGTTAAGCTTAATTTCCCAGAATGTTATAATTTTCCCAAAGGTCATCAAATGGCCATTTTTAAATTTGCATAATATTATATGCATTATGTGTATGTGTGCGTGTGTGTGTGTGTGTGTGTGTGTGTGTGTGTGCGTGCGTGCATGTGTGTGTGAATAGTTTAAAAAACTGCACATTACTTATATTTAATTAATCACACATTTATTCTCTAATTAATCAGGATTAATCGCTCCTACAATTACAGTTTGCAATCATAAATATATTTTCATACTGAATCTCCAAATTAATGTAGAAACAATATAAAGACAGTATATTTTAAATATTTATTTCATGGCATATTTGAACTATGCATGACGTCAAGTATCACCAAAACCAATATCGAAGCCTTTAATACATGTTTTTTTTCTTTTCTTTTTGCCATTCAACAGTAATGCCATCATTTTAATCGACGTAAACTGTTACAGAAAAATATAACATTTAAGTGACATTAAAGCAATCTTCAGCTAAATCCATTATAATAAAAGTCGCCTAGCTGTTGCATATGTGTATATAATATAACTATGTTTCTTTGTCTGTCAATATCAGCTCTGTCTGTTTGAATGAGAGCTGCCAGTTACTTTTCCCCCCACTAAGTTTATTTTGCACATTCATTTTCACAATAAATAAGAAAATTACTAGTTAAACATTGGGCATCAATATTTTTATTGAGGATCAATCCTCTCGATACAATGTCAGTACGGCGAGTATTTACACTTTGTTTAGTTCCTGAATGAATCAGCTTTGAGTTCTGTCTTATATTGTGCCAACTGGAAACTGAATATATATCACCTGTGAATGTATTCTCTGTTACTAAACCACTATGTAAATATTTAGATATATGACCTTTAAGCAGTTATTAGCAAAACATTTCAATATTTACCAACTGCGATACAGATTCAGTAAAATGCTGAAAATGAAACGTGACCTGCCCTATGCAAACGTTGGCACAATGACCCGGCTGTGTGTTTTATGTGAGCAGAGGGACATCTGATACCATTGGTATCAAATCACACAACACTGACATTTGGCCTCGGTTTCCAAGAGACGTCACTTCTGACCAAGAGCACAGCTGTTGTTTGACACACTAAACCTAAACCAACCTATATGGTAACTGAGTTTTTATCAAGAATGTAGTCTGTATTTCAGCTCTCATATTTACGTTTTCAACCTCTAATCTACTAAAATTTGTATTTTGTAACCTCTATATTGGCAGATTTAAGCCAATTTAGGCAAAGGAAAAGGTCAAATATTTAGGCCTAAATTTATGATTTAAGATTACTGCTACATAGTTAACTACTTATGTTTCAACTTATGTTTGTAACTACCTCTTTCATTTATGTATGACTGACAAATATGCATTCAGTTTAAAGTATGTTTATGTTAAAACTGTGTAATCCAAATGAATGCAATACAAATATATAAATCTTAAATTTATTTATTGTTATATTTATTTAATTTTGCATTGAGTGCATAGTGGATAGGACAGAACCGGGAAACAAAATAATGTGTATCAACAAGAAATTCCCCTCTCACAGTGCTCTAGCCCTGAGGCAGCATGTTAACTAGATGGCAATCTAGTCAATATCTGCCATTTGATAAGGTTTTTCCATAAATTATGAGCTCGAGTCATTCTACTCTCACCACGTGCATCTTATTAGGTCTCAAATGAGTAACAAGGTGTTAATGCCACATGAACAAAGCCATGGTGCTCTAAAGCTTAGACCAAAATCCACAGCAGCAAAACTTGCCAGGTGTGAGTTTATATTAGTTGCATCATTTGTGCCACAGGCATGAAAAATACCTCTACGTTTCTTCATTTAACAGATGCTTTTATCTAAAGCAACTCAAATCGTGTTGCACTGTGTTATTACTTTTCTAAGTGATCGGTGAGTTTTGCCTGGCCCAGCACCACTCACATCTAGTGCATGATGTATTTATCTACATTGGCAATAAGGACTTCTTCTGTACATATAAAATTTAAGCTTTCAGTAAAGCTTTCAGACTTTGCTTTTTCCACGTAAACATGTCAGTCAATGTTCATTTCAGATGTTAACATTCCAGACCTTAAAATTTTTCTCCCACATCACCCGTACGTCTGCCTGCTTTTGAGGGTGAGGTGTTTACAGTGATAAAAATGAATCTGAAACAGGACACTGGGAGACAGACCCTCACAGGACACGAGGAGAACCACTCGCATAATAGGCCGGGGAAGAGCTTGCACTTCTCTCCTTTTCGCAGGAAATGGGCGAAACCTGGGCCGAAATTATTTCTCCGACATTTTGTGCTGTGAAGGAAGTGTCTCCTGACAGAACAGGTCATTTGGCTTCCTGTTGTGCAGCAACAGTTTTTTAGTTTTTCAGCATGAAAAGAGCATGACAGGAAGGAACAGGGGGTTTGATTGGTTACAACAGTGAAGTAGACTGCCAAATTAGCAGGATTAGAATCACAAAAACATGTGCCGGTCACATTT
>NW_015551075.1:1393191-1398351 GCF_001515605.1 Sinocyclocheilus anshuiensis | reverse complement strand
CATCGTGGGAATTTTGGATGAAAATGTGCATGATTGTTATGAAAATAATGCAAAAATTCACAATAGATACAAATTAACAGTAGAATTAATAGTAAAAATATCAGAAACATATTTTTGTGGTGTATAATATAAATACTATACATGTAATAACATTATATATAATTTACATATATAAAAATTTGTTTTGAATTACAGTAATGAGAATTTTGAATAAAAATGCATGATTATGAAAATAATGCAAAAATGTTTTCAGTATTTACAATATAATTCATATATACACCATCATGTAGATATGCGTAAGAACAATATAAGAAGAATTCTTTAAGAAAAATGTTTTTTTTTTCTTTTGATTTTTGGGTATAATATGACACAGCATGTTCTTGACATGTTTAGTGAGATTTACCCTAACATAGATTATGGTATAGTCAAAAAAAAAGTAAAAGACACTTTAAGATTTTCCCATTAATAATACCTGAGATATAAAGTACTTTAACATTGAAATCTGACAAAACGCTTAAAAGCACTAGTGTGATTAATTTCTCATTCATTGCATTAATGAACTAATCCAGTGGTTCCCAACCCTGGTCCTGGAGGCACCCCAACACTGCACGTTTTGCATGTCTCCTTTCTCTGACACACCAGTTTCAGGTCTTGAAGTCTCTACTAATGAGCTGATGACCTGAATCAGGTGTGTTTGATTAAGAAGACATGCAAAACGTGCAGTGTTGGGGTGCCTCCAGTACCAGGGTTGGGAACCACTGAACTAATCAATGCTTTTCTCTAAGGAAATGTGTGGGATAAACTGCTACACACAAGATGTGCGGTGGCAGAGATAAACATTCCAGACTTCAAACACACAGATGAAGGTAGCAGGAGGCTTATCGAGGACTATGATAACAAATGGAACACATCAGGAACTAGTCAAAGAAGCTTCTGCGTAAAAAGCCCTTTAAAGGCACCAGGATTATTAGGTTTACCACCTGTATAGCTAAAAATGAAATTCTTTGACAAAATCAAATGCTTCACTAAATATGAGTTTCTTTCACAAAAGTGACTGAATCAACATGCTAGATTTCTAGTGCTACGATGCATCATTCATGATAAATCTAAAGATTAATTTGCTCTGAGCACATATTTTGATACAACTTTCTGCCTCTTTCGTAGATTTAAAATGATCAAGTATTTGAATCTTTTGACTGAGATGTCGCACAATAACAGTCATGAGAAACAACATTTTTAATTACTTGAAATAAATACTCCAGTACATGCATGATAAAAAATGAGGGTGTGGGCAAAGGGGGGGAACACAGCACATTAAAATATAATTGTAAGTCTTAAAAAAAAATATATATATATATATATATATATACTGTATGTATATGTATGTGACATTATTTTGTATCCCAATTAAGCACAAAAAGCCCAAATTTTCACTATTGTAATGTAACAATGTAACATTTACCGTATTTATTTATGCGCACACACTCACAGCAGCTTTTACTCATTACAAATTCACACATGGAATATGAACATTATGATGCTGATGATTTCCACAAATCTCAATGACATCCATTCAGCTAAACACTGAGGTAAAGACTTTCTGTTCTGTTGTAACGACCACTTATGGCCATATTATATTCTCAACCGACAGACATTTTGCAAAAGTTGTCAGTTTTAGTAAAGCTACTTTTCCGCCACTCACATCGTTTGAGAAAAACCTACAAATGTGAGCTTGAGTAAAGCCGACTGCCATGAAAAGTTAATTTAGATGTATAAACACTACATTTACTCATACTACACTCTTAAAAATAAAGGTTCTTAATTGGCATTGATGGTTCCACGAAGAACCTTTAACATCCAGAACATGCAGAAAAGGTTCTTTAGGTTTTAAAAAAGTTCTTTACACTAAGAATATAATGATTCTTTTACGAACTATTCACTGCAAGGTTCTTTTTTGGAACCCAAAATGGTTCTTCAATGGAATCGCTGCGAAAACCCTTTATGGAACCTTTATTTTTAAGAGTGTATGTGGGGTGAAACCTGATTAGATTCTTTGGTACTTCAAAATAACGTGCTGGGGAGGAGTTTTAATTCACAGAATGAGAGTTAACTGGCGGTAAAGTTCTAGGAGAGGATCGTTCCCTTAGTGCCTGAGACAGGAGAGTGCATCCGTCCGAGACGGCACATGCAGAGTTCCGCAGCCGCTCCCGGTAGACGGGCATCTGGGAGCTGCTCTCGGGATGTTGGGAAATATCCCTGAGGCCCTGGGTCAGGAGCACGCAGGCTGAAACCACGCTCATGGCGCCGCCCAGAACGGCCGTCTGGACCCCTTTGCCCTCGGGGGTGATGGTGGCGACTTTGCCAAGGAACTGCGGCTCGGTGGCGAAACCCACCAAGGCGTGCACGGCCTGCACGAGCGGCCCACTGAAGAGGATGCAGCGGTTGCGGGTCAGTTCGCTGGGGCAGGACTTGAGCTCGCGCACGCACGCCAACAAAGCCGTGGCGCTCGTGCTCATGCACTTGACGCTGGCTTTGAACTGCTCCTTGGCGAACTTGTCCTTGGATTTATCACTGGCCAGAGAAGAGGCGTCTGTGAGCATGGTGAGGTTCTTCAGGATGTTCTGCGAGTTTTCCAGAAGGAGCTGCGGCGTCAGGTCAGCCAGAGCCGTCAGGCGGAGAACGTTGCACGTCTGCTCCACTTCGTGCCGACAGCGGGTGACTTTGTAGCGGTCAACCAGGCCAGAAACAGCAGCCTGCGAGCCCGGGATCTCCACGGCCGCCAGGTACGCGGCGTGCGCCGAATACTCTGTCAGCGAGACCACCAGGTCGCCCATCTCCACCAGTCGGTCCCCGACCTCCACGTACTTCCCCATGTTGAGCTGGCTCTGGATATCGTGAACGATAATCGACAGCTCCTTGGTTCGGGCGATCACCGTGTCGCGACATTTCTCGAACGTCTCTGCTACAGGCATGCCAACGGTGTTCACCACCGGCCTGGTCTCGCTGGACAGCAGGAGCAGGTCCGCCACCAGCTGCATTTTGCTCTTGCATGCGTCACAGATGGATGAAAGTCTTTTCCTTTGTTGCAAGCTGCCGCTAAGGACGTTGGTAGAAACCTCACTATCTAATTTTCCCGAGCCACTACTAGCCATAGTAGTGTGGTCGCACTAATGTTCAAAATAAAGATCACAACATACGTTCTCTTGTGCGCAAATGTTATGTCATTTTCTTCAGTAAAAAAAAAGATTCCCACACCTTCTCAGGGAGAGTGAAACTGGCCAAAAAGTCAATAATGTCCTTCAGAAAAAGTCCACTCAGCTTTGATTTCTCAAAATAATATGAAACTTCACTCAATGCACGAATAAGGGAAGTACTTTAGAAAAATATTTGGGTATTTTTAAAAATACAACGCGGGCAAACAGAGGCTGACGAGAGCTGTAATTAAATATCCTTTCAAATGAAAAACTCAGAGTTGTCCAATGATTAAATAATCTGATTTTAAGGTGTGCATAATGAGAAAAATGAAAATAAAACAGAATTCACAACTACCTCTGATAAGGTAGGCTACAGTCTGATCAGTTTCACAGGTTGTCAATGTTGCTCCAACAATGCAAAGAAACCAAAACTCTTTAAAAAGAAGAAGAAGAAAAAAGGCTACTGCAGTGCCATGTACAAGAAGATGCCCAGATGAAGGCAAAGTGCAGATTGACTTCCAGAATCGCTACTTTAGCTGTGCGGAATCTGTCATTTCAGGTTTTCTTCGTGTCATGCACATTGCATGCATTTAAGTACATGTGCTGCTGCGGTGTGCTGCTGCTGCTGCTGCTGATATATTGACCGTCGTGCTGACCCGCCGACCGAAGCGGAGACGCGCGTGCGCCCCGCCGCCACTGCACCATCATCCCACGACTCCTCGAAAATTCATACAAAGTTCCCGAACGACTTTCAGCCGTTTCTTTTTCGTACACGATCCAGGTTCTGCGGGCAAACTCAGTTCCTTATGCATATCTATTGTCCATACGCCCTCTCCAGCAGGAAAGCAACGGATGTCCAGTGGCAGATAGTTTCGCTTTTGCTTGCCATTCTTTTAACGCTCGGCTGAAAGTTTTAACGCTGCTTCCGAACTCCGTTCGCTGTTGAGACTCTCGCGCGTCGGTTGTAGTCTCCCGCTACATCTTGCGTATCAGGAAGCGGCGGGAGGGTGTGGCTGAATAGCCTGTTAGCTTCCCTCAACCTGTGACACTTGTATACACTCCACAACCATTATTCCCGGTCAGCGAGGCGAAATCCCTCCTTTGAAGTCAGCAGCCGCTCAAACGATACGCTTATTTTTCTGCGGTACCGTAACGTTAGCCGCGCCGCGCGGGGAGTCGCGTTCATTCCTCGCCAGTCATCGTTTCCCGAGGCCCCGATGTGAGACTCAACTACCGGTCTGAGGGCAAAAGTTACACCCAAAGAGAAATTCCAGAGAAGTTCCTTGTGTTTCCGCTTTTCTGGTTGTTTAGCTGTTTTCTTGTTTCCGGTGTTTTCCCCAGGTTTGCGCTTCCCTGTAAATCCAACAGGTACTGTCGCGTGCGTGTATTTACTATTTTCACAATGTTCGCATTCATTGCGGCATAGAGCGAATTATTTTTTAGTTTAACGGAAACGCCGGTGACATTATTATTTTTTTAAAATTTATTTATTTTAATGATTATTTATTTTAAACGTCGGTCTTCTGAACTGAAAAGTAATTTTTTTATTTTCTTGAATTAATTATATATATATATATTTATATATATATATATATACACACACACACACACACACTCATACAAATACATTATATATAGTTTTGAACAACAATTTTATTTGTCATACATTGTCATACAGGTTTAAACAATATTAACATTTTTCATTATAACTTGATAAATAAAATAAAAAAAATTAAAAAATATTAATAAAATAAAAAGTAATAATAATAATAAATGAATAAAAGATAACTCAATACCCTTCAAAAAAAAAATAAAAATCTGAGCAATAACATACTTATCTGTATACTTTCAATGTCAATCAATTCCACAAAGGAGTCGCCATCTAGATTCTAGACTCTCCAAACAGTCATAGAACACTTTCCAAATGGACCAAAAAAAGTAAAAAAAAAAAAAAAGGGAAGGGTTT
>NW_015551075.1:1391218-1392981 GCF_001515605.1 Sinocyclocheilus anshuiensis | reverse complement strand
GCATGAGGTCATCCCCTTTATCCGTTGAGACATGCCAGGACTTTCTTCTTTTTTCCAAGACACACAATTGCACGTTTAGCTTCCAGCAAACAGAGAATTAACAACTGTCTTTCATGTTTGGTGACTTTAACATTCAGAGGGCAAACATGTAATATACACAACTTGGGATCAAGAGGGATTACTTAACCAATGATTTGACTTATAATATTCAATATTTTAACCCAGACACAATTAACTTTAGTGCATTCCCACATACAGTGAAATAAAGTTCCCTTTTCCTGTTTACATTTGTAACACACATATTTATATTGAATTTCACACACACACACACACACACACACACACACACACACACACACAAGTATAAGAATTATATCATAATATAAGAATTGGTAATTGTAATTAAATTAATATATTAGTAAATGAATAAAAATAAATACATTTAAGAGTTAAATAGTGGGAAATTTACAATATATTGCTACACTATATATTTCGTTATATAAATAAACATTAATAAATATGAAATAAATTATTGTATAAATTAATTGATTAAGAAATATATTCAAGCTAAAAAGTATTTTTTATATTGTTTTGTGGAAAAATATATGTATTTATTTATCTATTATTCACGTTTATTTATGAATGTGTTTACTTTTAATTTGTGTAAGTTTGGTCCTCAACAGGCAAATAACAAACCAAACCAAAATAATTGTGTTGTCAAAAATGTATTTGGTTAGCTTTCACTCATCCTCTTTTGTATTGCACTGACGTAATGCAAGTATACATATTTGTGGCGAGGGATCTTCATACCGCGAATGGAAATAATAGTTTTTAAAATAAAATCACCCTACCGCGCATATAAAAATACCAGACTGGCCTTAAAACAGCTAATTCATCTTGGAAAGGGAAATCGGATTCACCGCTGCAAGAGCTATGACGTAAATGCAGTGGAGTACTTTTCATTCGATAACAAGAGACGCTGGGAGTGCGAAGCAGCCAATCAGATTCAACAGGGTGGGGCTGCTGCACTGAAAACCCTCCTCTCTGGATATGGGAAGGGCTTTCAGGTCACATATGATGACAAATCTAAGTATTGCATTATTAGGATTTACAAACATACTATGAAGACATTCATATAATACACTTTGGCTTATCTTTAACCCTTGACATTACATTCAACAGCAGTGTATTGCTCTACTCCATCACTTTGAACCAACAAATGTTCTAGATATTCAGTGCAGATCCCTGGTGTACTTTGTTTGGTCTGATTCCTCATTAAATTCCAACAGAATAAAGCTACTGGATCACACAAAGCATGTGTATGTAGTGTGTTGGACGTGAACTGGGGGCTGAGGCCGTGAATACTGCATGTCAGTTGTACAGCTGCACGGGGCACTGTGCCATTGGGTGGGGTGTCCTGAGAGGAAACAGTTCCGATTCTGTTGAATGAGCCTCACACTTCATATGCGTCCCATGAACAAGCACCGTAGAAACCCAGCCTGTGCAGGGCTGAAAAAACATCAAACAATTATATTTGGTTTACTCTTAATGTGTTATCAAGAGAGTTTAGTTATAATGCATGCACTTTCACAAATATTGAACATTTATTATACGTACATAACTAAAACAGAAAAAATACAATAAAAAAACAGCTACAAAAATAAATAAACAAAAAGTAACACTCATATTTTATGAGATTTGTAAATTTGAGATTTTTAAATTTGCATTTATTTGAAATTTGATAAAACGAATAATAATAATAA
>NW_015551075.1:1389703-1391139 GCF_001515605.1 Sinocyclocheilus anshuiensis | reverse complement strand
AATAATAATAATAATAATAACACACACACACACACACACACACACACACACACACACACACATATATATATATAGGTAAATTAATTAAACAAGAGTACTTTTAATTTTCTTCAGAATAATCAGTCAAGCATAAAAGTCTTGTATTAGGCTATTGTGCATGTCAGCATTTTCCCCCTAAATGTTAATTAATTGTAGATCATTTGAAACAGCTTTCAAAAATAGAGTTGTTATGTTAGTACATGTTGTTATTTTATTATGTAAGTGTATTGCACATCTACCAGTTATACTGAGCTCAAGATATGCATTGAAACTAACCTATTTCAGAGATGCAAAAACTGAAACTGAAGCAAAAACCACTAAAGCTTTTCAAATGTGGTGTTTATTTACCATGCACACTCAATAACTTTCTTTATATTGTGTGTTTGGCCCCCCATACATCTTTTCTTGCAAGGTAGGAAATAACCAAAAACATGCATTGCATCAGAAATTCTTCTTTTGCATTATTTTGCATTTGATGCGTCATGTTTATATTATTACACTTTGTGTTTATTTTCGTAATGTAATGATTTAATATGATTGTGCAACAAATAAACTTAAAAACCTCCGAGAAGTAGAACACGTGATCACGTCGACACGCCCCCTTCCTTAAACCCGTGCCCAGCGGAAAGATTTCAACCAATCAGCGAGCTCCAGGTTTAAAGATGGCGTCACCCGTCAGCTGCAGGACTGCATCAGTATTGTTTTGTCTCATATTATTCACATCGGTTCATTGTACAGACACTAAACCGAAGAAGAAGAAGGACATACGGGATTATAATGAGGCGGATATGGCCAGACTGCTGGAGGAGTGGGAGGTATGAACGAACTGAACAACACACTGCTGCAGTCACTCGGTCCGGTGCCTCTCACAATAAAATACCATGGTAACCGCCGAAGTACTGAAGTAACTACTGCAGAACCACAGCAAGCGAATATGGGATCTCGTTCAAACGAATTTTCAGAATGAATTATGCCATTTGGTTTGCTGTTTGATGCGTTTGGATGTTAATGTGAACTCTACGCTTCATTTGTAGTAACAGTAGTGTCATAACTAGTATTTTGACGAAAACGGTTTATGGTAACATAAAGTGTATCTCACACTGTCAGATCTTCTTATTGTTATGTTTAGTTCTGTATGTACACATGAAGTAGTGTCAAATGTCTTATTCTTGTATTAAATTGCCTTATTTTGCATGTATATGGCATACAATAGATGATAGATGAACGGACGGACCGACCGACCGATAGACAGACAGACAGACAGACAGACAGACAGACAGACAGACAGACAGACAGACAGACAGACAGACAGACAGACAGACAGACAGACAGACAGACAGACAGACAGACAGACAGACAGACAGACAGACAGACAGACAGACAGACAGACAGACAGA
>NW_015551075.1:1377021-1389117 GCF_001515605.1 Sinocyclocheilus anshuiensis | reverse complement strand
TATATATATATATATATTGTTGGCATATTTGAAATATCTAAAATAAAATCAGCTAGTTGCCAAGGCAGTTTCTCATTTTCATGTAGTTTATCTTTAAGTACTAAAAATAAAAATGAAATAAAAATGATATAGACATTTGTATAAAAACATATTAAAATTAAAAAACAAAATTAAAATGTTTTGTAATAAATAAAAATATATTTTGTACCCTTTTTTGCCTCTTAAATTTTTTTCAGAAGTTTGTATACTTTTTTTTTTTTACCAAGCAGACAACAGTGTCAGTAAAGAGTATGTTTGAGATTAAATATTAGACGTTAAGTGTGATCATCATTTCCAATCAAGCTGTAATTTTGTTAATTAATGCAAAAAGTGTGAAAATATTATTTAATTGTGTGTGTTTTGTATACATAAAAAGCTAAGCAAATTATCCTTAGAAGGACAAAGGAGTCGGTCATTTTATTACAAAAATGTTTGAATGATTTTGATTGATTGAATTTAATTTCCAACATAGAATGTGAGATGTGGTAAAAATGGGGGGGGGGGAAGCAAAATTGTGAAAGTGTTTTAGAAGAGTTTTAAAAACACTCTCACAACGAATGTTGTGATGCTAGAAATAGTTGAAGTATTTAACAAAGATGCATTAATAAGTAGATTTGAATCAGAGCTTCTTTGTGCCACAACTCTCCATTTTGAAGCTCTCCTTCTCTATCTCTTGAAATGCTCTTTGGTGCTCTGTCACCAGTCACTATAATCACTGTTTGTATCTTTCTCATCAGATTTGTGGTGGGATCCAACCGTGCCATCTTCATGCTGCGTGACGGGAGCTACGCCTGGGAGATTAAAGACTTCCTGGTCGCTCAGGACCGCTGTGAGGATAAAAATGGGGGGGGGGGGAAGCAAAATTGTGAAAGTGTTTTAGAAGAGTTTTAAAAACACTCTCACAACGAATGTTGTGATGCTAGAAATAGTTGAAGTATTTAACAAAGATGCATTAATAAGTAGATTTGAATCAGAGCTTCTTTGTGCCACAACTCTCCATTTTGAAGCTCTCCTTCTCTATCTCTTGAAATGCTCTTTGGTGCTCTGTCACCAGTCACTATAATCACTGTTTGTATCTTTCTCATCAGATTTGTGGTGGGATCCAACCGTGCCATCTTCATGCTGCGTGACGGGAGCTACGCCTGGGAGATTAAAGACTTCCTGATCGCTCAGGACCGCTGTGAGGATGTGACCGTGGAAGGACAGGTGTACCCCAGGAAAACTGCCAAGAAAGATGCCAAGGGGAACGAGCAAAACGAGACCAAGAAGAAAGACAAGAAAGCAGCCAACCGAGCAAATAAAAGCAAGCAGGAGCTTTGATACACGAGCCTCAAAGGCGCAGCATGGTCTTAATAGGACTGAAGGAGCGTTTCTCTAACATATGTTAGCAGGTACTTTGACACACAGGTTGATGAGTCAAATCAGCAATCTTTGTTTCAGTTTCTTTGATTTGTTTTACTGTAACTCACCTCATTTTTTCACAGTCAATCAAAGAATAAACCACTTTTATAATTATGTGTCGTGCATTGCATTGATGATTTGCAGTTGGCGTCAAATTTTCAAATGCAGAAAAAGTGTAGCACTTAAAGGAATAGTTCATCCAAAAATGAAAATTAGCTGAAAATTCACTCACTCTCAGGCCATCCAAGATGTGTATTTTGTGTGTATATTTTAGAGTTAGTTTGTTCATGGGAACCGATTAGGAGAAAGTTCGCAAACAGCTGATAAAACATCAGAATAATCCACACCACTCCAGTCCATCAATTAATGTTGTGTGAACATCAATTTATGTTTCTTTTTCTTTTATGCAACAAGCTAGTACATGAGTAGTCTGGTCTCAGCAGCAGTAGAGAATATCTGATTTATCTGAAGGTTTACATAACAGCTTGTTGAAGGATGCTGGAATGCATTTGGAAGATGTGGCAGAAATGAACAGCTCAAACAGCTTCTGGCAAAAGAAAATGAGTTTAGCAGTGGCAGAGTCATTGCCCCAGTTTGAAAGAGAGCAACATTAGGCGCTAATAGAGTAATCGATCATCCTTTCCCTTCTGAAGCCCCATATGCCATGATACCAGGGAAAACGTAAGTACACCTCATGGAAAGCTGTGAGCTTTTCAGCACTTAACTGAATGATAAATGTGATCTAATTGAAATAAAAAATTATCTTTTGTTTGCAATCATCCATTAAACATTCATCCATTCTTGCAGGCGCTTGTTGTTCATCTTCCTACATTGACGTATATGTCCAATCCTTACAGAACTGTGATGATAATGGCAAAGTAATGGAGAGCCCTAATGCAAAATCCATTGCATAGATTCTACACTAAATGTTTCTTATATATATATATATATATATATATATATATATATACACAACAGTGATGCTGGAATGTGTCTTTCGTTTAGCAAACACTTTAAAATAAGCTGATGTTGATTGATGGTATGTGTCTAGTGTGTTCATTTTGGGGTGGGGGACCATGAAGAGTTTCTTCAGCAGATGGTTTGGAAATATGACCATGGAGGCCATATCGGACTAGGGTGGATCCTGCATTCTGGACATACATGCATGTACACTAATGATCTGGACATGTTTGCACAGTAAAGCACCCTGAAGCGCTCTACAGTCGCTGTGGAAACGCTACTTCAGATGTGGGAAACTGTACTGGCATTCTTGAATGTCATCATGAGTTGCTGGCTGTGTTTTCTGGAACGTCAAATCTTCTTATTTGACCTAATTTAATGCAGCGCCATCAGTCGTGTCCAAAGCAATTACGAATGCGGTCAATGCGGCTGCTTTTCTCACATGGCAAATAGATGGCACTCGGTGTAGAGCAGGCCCAGACAGCAACGTCATGTCGGCCCAAATCTGCGGTCAGGACCGAGGTGTAAACACGTGCCAGGAAATCCTTAATATGGATAAAGGCATCCCGCGTTTGCTGTAGCCAAAGCAATCTCGGCTGTAGCTAAGCTGAATAAAAAGAAACGTTTTGACTGATGAAACGTGAAGACAGTAAACACACGATTGCGACAATATATGGTTCGTGTGTGTTTTTCAAGTCATCTCCAGGTAATAAAAAAGCAAAGTAAAAATAATATCACTCCAAAAATGTGAGGAAAAAAGATTTATTTCTGTACAAAAGGCTTTATATTTTTTTCTTATCTAAAGTAATACATTTTTATTACTTGGAAATCATTCACATTTACATCACATCCATATACAACTTAAAAGTTAATGTCATGTATATTTGAATCATACACTAAAGTGAAAATTGTACTTAAAAGTTTTTTTTACAGATAGGACAGAATTACATTACAACTTAAAAGTCCCTTAAAAGATGTCCCTTCTGGTTTTGTGTAATAGTGCCTGTACAATAAATAAGTATAAAATATATCTCTGTTATCAATCAGGATTTTTTTTAGAAACACACAAAACATATAAAAACACTAACAAATTACAATCTCCGAAAAAAGACCAGCTATTTCGGCAAAGGGACAATGTTGTACTTCTTGCCAAATGGAAGAAAAGCCAATTCATCACAGATTTGATCATTTTATGATAGACTGACATTTACTAATGCTCAGATTCAAATCCATTCTTGGTTCGATTTAAAGGAACGGTTCACCGAAAAATTGTCCATATTTTTTCACTCTCATTTTGTCTCAAACCTATATGGTGTAGTTTTTGCTTGCATTAAAACTTGTTTAAAGTTACTTTTAAATGTTCATGTACTACACATGCAGTTTCTCACTTAAAATATTGGATTACATCAGAAGATGTGAAATATGGATGCATGGACTACATTTATAATGCTTTTGGAAGGTATGCTTGGAAATGTTTCAAAGATTCTTGTTTGTTGTTGCATCAAACAACATGATGCATAAATGAGTGACATTTTAATTTTTGGGTGACCTGTTCCTTTAAGGCCGGATTTTTTTTTTGCTGGTTCTCTCGTTCAACACTAACAAAACCAACTCTTGTGCGTGACAATTAAAATGAGGAAACCTCACAACATTTACAATCCGAAACCTCTTTTTCTACATATTTAGAAAAAAACATGTAACGAAGGCAAACATCACCGAGAGGGACAAAAACAAGGAATGTTGCGTTCATTTTTAGTTTTTGTTTTTCTTGTTTATCTCCCGTCGACACTCAAGTATAATCAACTGACGACACAATCCAAAAATCACAATGTCTACGTTGTCACATACAACGGAATCTGCTGGGAGGGGTTGCTAGGTAACATAAACACATGCTGGGCTGTGATTGGTGCTTTAGGTTCAGTAGTCCTGTAGCTGGGCTCGTCCGGCAGTGCTGCTACTGCGAGTCTGAGAAGACCTGCGGTGTGTCGCTCGTCTTCATAGCTTCATCATCTTAATCACAGGGATGGGCAGCACTTGGTGGAGTTTGGCCCGTTCTTCATCAACACTCATCTTCACCCAGGTTGGCCGGAAGGAGCCTTTGAAGCCCACAAAGGCAAGTTTATCTGGAAAAAAATGGCCACAAAATGAGTTTTAAAGACCTCATTCATGACAAAAATGTTGGTTAAGGCCAGTTTAAGATTCTACTATGTGCATCAACGTTTGCCAAACTGCAAACTGTAAAAAATGTCAATTACTTAATTATACAGTCTTTGATGTTGTGGTGCTTATTTAACAGCTTTCTGGATTAGTTGATTCTGATTGGCCAATCATGACATTCTTTGGTTGTATTATAAGGCTAAACTGTATGACTGTCATCCCTGGCAACAGATTTCCTACATACACTACTGTTCAGACGTTTAATGTTTTTGAAAGAAGTCTCTTCTGCTCACCAAAGCTGCATTTATTTGATCAAAAATACAGTAAAAACTGTAATATTGTTTAATATTATTACAATTTAAAATAATTGTTTTCTATTTGAAAATATTTTGTATTTTCCTGTGATGGAAAGCTGAATTTTCAGCAGCTATTACTCCAGTCTTCCGAGTCTGTGGAAGTTTGTTTCTGCCACAGGATAAAAATAAATAAATAAATAAAAAAGGTAATTGCAACTTTTTTACTCACAATTGACTTTTTTTCTCACAATTCTGAGTTTATATCTTACAATTCAAATTTTTTTTCTCAAAATTGTGAGATACAGTATAAAGTCAGATATGAACTCGCAATTGCAAGGAAAAAAAAGTCATAATTGTGAGACAAGAAGTCGCAATTACCTTCTTTATTCTGTGGTGGAAACAAAAATAATTGTGAGATGTAAACTATGAATTCTGAGAAAGAAAAAAAAATCAGAACTGCAAGAAATAAATGCTAAATTGTGAGATGTAAATGTAGAACTCCGAATATCAGAAAGTCTGTGTTTATATCTTGCAATACTGAGTTTATATCTCGCAATTCTCAGAATTCCGTGCATCCTTGCTGAAAAAAATGATTAATTTCTTTAAAAAATCGTATGAAACGGTAGTTTAGCTATGCTAGTTTCATGTCTGCCCTATCATTCAAAATTTTTATTCATATAATACAATAATCTCAAATCAATCAATATTCATTCATTCATTCATTCATTTCAGCCATGAGATAACAGGAAAATATGAAGTCAGATGATCAGTATCATAAAATCTTGTGTTGGAGTATTTTTAATTTTCATTTCTGTACAGACTCGTCATGCGGCGGTGGTCTGTGCAACATTTGGTGGTTCACGAAACGAACCTTTGGGAAGCCCTTGGAATGTAAATTTAAGGGGGTTTTCCTGCTGGAATGACAATTGAACATGATAAATATAATATGTGAAGGGAGGGTCGAGAGGAAGAACCCTGCTGCTCTGGTATGTGTGTGTGTGTGTGTGTGTGTCCAACCCAGAAAACAGCTTCTCTTTATAGAACTCGACTCTTTTTCTTTCATTGTCTGGAGGCTTCACTGTCTTTTTTGTGGTAATTTATCATAAAGCATCCCAAACACCACTGGGATGAAACTCTATAGCTAAAAATAAGTCTGAATCATTATCTGAGACACCAACAGATACACTGCAGTTCAAAAGCTTGGGTTCAGTAAGAATTTTTTAATGTTTTTGAAAGAAGTCTCTTAAGCAGTAAAAACTGAGAAAATGTGAAATATTATTACAATTTCAAAGAGCTACTGTGTATTTGAATATATGTTAAAACTTAATCTATTCCTTGGATGCAAAGCTGAATTTTCAGCAGTCACTGCATTTGAAATAAAAATGGTTTGTAACATAATAAATGACTTTACTGTCACTTTTGATCCATTTAATTAAATCTTGATGAATAAAAGCACTATTTCTTTCAAATAAAAAAATTATTTCTGAGCCCAAACTTTGGTGCGGTAGATCAAAATACATTACGTACTAGATAATAAGATCGTTGCTTGGTTACAAGTGTTTCCTAGTATGCACATTTGTTTCAAACCTATAAATAATGTAAATTCCCTCATGTACTGATAATGTGAGACGTCTATCACAGTGTTTCCCAACCTTTTTTTTAGTCGCGGCACCCTTTGGAAGCCACTCTAAAAAATGATGGGTTGTTTAAACCCAACTTTGGGTCAAATATGGACTAACCCAACTTTTGGGTTAAAAATTTAATGTAAAAATGTAACCCAACGGTTGGGTTAGTCCATATTTGACCCAAAGTTGGGTTGAAACAACCCAGCATTTTTTAGAGTGCAGGGAAGAACTGCAGAATATACTGTAATACAGATATATTATTAATATTATTAATTTTTTTCACCATCAATGGTGGCAATCAGTAAGCTAATTTCTAATGAAGAGACCAATTTATATGACAGATTTTAATGTAGGCTTTTATTTATATGTAAACATTGTTTAATTACCATTATAACTACACTAAAAAATGCTGGGTTATTTCAACCCAACTTTGGGTCAATTTGGACTAACCCAATTTTTGGGTTAAAATTTTAATGTAAAAAATGTAACCCAATGGTTGGGTTAGTCCATATTTGACCCAAAGTTGGGTTGAAACAACCCAGCATGTTTTAGAGTGTAGCTATCTGACAGATTTCTGCTCACTCAGTGTATTTTTGATTTTACAGTGGGGTAATTTTGTTGCAGTAGCACAAGATAGCTTGATTTCAAACTTTGAATTGAATAAAAAATGGCAAGTAAGCAGTCGGTAATAAAATAAGAACAAATAAACAAATTACTAATGATAGCACAAAAAATAATAACGATACAAATGAAATAAATTGCTTTTTAGTTTTTCAGGTAGGTCTAACAGTAGGCTGTTAAGAGATTTAGTTGTTTTTTTGCGCCACCCCGGTTGGGAAACACTGGTCTATCACAATGCTGAATTATTATGAGTGAATCTTATTACCTTTCAACTTCACCGTCTGATCTGCTCCGAGGGTTTCGAGAATTTTGGTCCATGGCCCTCTGGTGACCAGTTTCCCTTTAGACGTGACCAAAACCACCGACCTGCAAGTGCAAAAAATGAGTTTCAGTCAGACACAGCGGTTAAAAATGGAGGAGGAACACATTAAAAGTATTCGAAGAAAAGTTCTTTGAACAATTAAACCCTCTGAAGTGGGGGCATGTGGCTTCACTTTGTTTTACTTTACCTACTTAAAACTCGTAAAAACATAGTTTAAATCGTTAAAACCATTTTTCAATGACCGCCTAAGCTCAATTTCAAGACCACTGATGCATATGTAAACATACAATTGGTTTCTCCCTATATGACTGTGTGATTATCTCCTGTTCGGTGCTTTTATGAGAGAATCCAAACACTCCAGCAGTGTCAGAACGACGCTACCCAACTTAACCGTGCAGAACGGATAAAATATCTGCACAGCCCACTTCACAGCACGGACCAATTTGGAAAGCGCCGTGTGTCGCACAAAGCCTGTGTGATCCACTCGAATTCAACACATAATTCTCTACATCGACGCGCTACAGGAAGTGAAACATCTCAGATGGCTTCACGCTTAGCTGATAATGAGATGCTGTAAATCTAAAAGAAAAAAAGAAAAAAAAAAGCTTATTTCAAAACTGAAACAAAAAGATAATTTTTGACCTGTTAAAAAGCTTGTTTTGGTTTAATTTACACAAGAAACTAGTTATTTTAAAAAAGTTAAACATTTCATTGCATGTGCATTTGATTTTGTATAGACGTAATCTGATGATTCATGCATTATACATGAAAATATATGCAGCATATATTTTTTCTATCAATCTTACAGCTCAAACAGAAAAGTAAGAGAAGTCTCTTATGCTCACCAAGGTTGCATTTTTAACACAAAAATACAGGGGAAAAAAAAATATGTTGCGAAATATTATTACAATTTAAAATAACTGTATTCTATTTGAATATATTTTAAAATGTAATTTATTCCTGTGATCAAAGCTGAATTGTCAGAATCATTACTCCATTCTTCAGTGTCACATGATCCTCCAGAAATCATTCTAATATGCTGATTTGCTGCTCAAGAAACATTTATTATGAACAATTTGCTTTTGATGAATTTAATGCATCCCTGCTGAATAAAAACCCTAGTAATTAGAATAGAACATTTCATTGCATGTGCATTTGATTTTGTATGGATGTAAACTATTCATGCATATATTTTGTATTATTCTTACTCGTCTTTGAGGTTTGTGATGTAGTTTTCTAGCTGAGCTGGAATTCCCATCAGGATTGAGTTCCTGAAGCCTTTAGACTCCAGGATTTTACCGCTGTGGCCTTCGATCACAGTCAAATGAATGCCGTCCTCTGATTGGTAGATCTTCTTGCCATTCACCTACAGAAACAATAACTTTATTTTCATTTGTCTTATCTTTTTCTTTCAACATCTTGCTTGGTCTGTCTCTATCCCTATGGTTCTCTTTCCACAAATCCCCCCCCCAAAAAAATAAAAAATAAAAAATGACAACCCCCCCAAAAAAAAAAAAAAAAAAAAAAAATGACATCATTACTATTAATTTAACAAATGAATAATAAATAAATTAATTCATTAAATAAAATTATAATATAATATAATAATATAAAGGCCAGAGTGAGAGACCAGCTAAACCTAGATTAAACCAGCTAAACATCAGCAAACCACTGTAGGCTTAGGCAGGCTAACCAGCTATTGAGAACTGATGCTGTAGGTTTTAATGAAACCTTATTAAGAGTTTGTACCTCAGTATAGGCGAAGTCCTCTTTGATGTGGAAAAAGCGTGTGTTATAGGACTCTAGTTTGACTTCAAGGAAGTGCTCTGGTGTGTGAGGCTGTAAAGGGAGATTACAATAGTATAACATTTAATCATATCTTCTTACTAGATGTTTGCACTTACAACAACTTGCATATACCATAATACCAGAACTTGAAGTTACATTGTGGTTAAACTAATGGCACTTGCACTTGTAAGAAAACTGACTGCGCCAATAAGTGAAATAACATCATATGAACATGTCAAAACGGATGCAGTTAATGATATATATTAGTGATAGACTAATATGCTTCCTCCACTTGGCTGAATAAGTGTTAGCTTTCCTTTCATTTTCAACTCTAGATAACACACATTTTTTAAAATTAATTATTTAATTATAATTTGTTGTGTAATTTCCTTGTCATTTGCTATAGCAAATGACATTTTATTTTTTTCCAATGTAAAATAGCTATCATTGCTACAGTATATCTACCTATATAAATATATAAAAATATATGAAATAAATATATATAATTAACATTGATATATTTTATATATAATTGATAAAAAAATAAAAAAAATGTTAAAATGTAATCAAATGTAAATTGTAAATGTATAAATTGCATCTTATGGATTTTGTTATAATAATAATACCCATATTGGTTGACCACTATTGTTTTAACACACACACACACACACACACACACACACACACACACACAGTATATAATGTAGAAGTATATATATATATATATATCAATAATATAAATCATTATATAATATATTATATATACTGTATAATATCTTTGTATAATTCATATATATTAATATTTATGTGGGTATAGACATTTAAAAACCATTTCAGTCAATCACAATGGAGGAACCTGTTGAGCAAACGTTTACAGAAACAGGTGTGCAAAATACAAGAACTATCCTGTTGAACAAACGCTAACGCTGCATATTCTCATTTATCCATAGCACAATTCGATTGCCAGGAGACAACCAAACACTTGCAAAGCTGACAGAAGCATTGCTGGTTGTTTCTTTAGACATCATCTTCAGAGCATCAGGCAAGTTGCAGGAATCCAGCAGGAACGTCCCACATCCGGCCCGCAGCATCACACTAGACTTCAAACACAGATGCGCTGTAAAGTCAAAAGTGTCTCCTCACCAGTTTGGAGCGATGCAGTTTTTTGGGCATAGGCACATCGACGACGGGCATCTCGGTGTGTTTGGGGTAGGCTTCAGCCATGCAGTCACTGGGGCCGCTGCCGGGGGGAATCAGCGCTTTGATCTTCACTCTTTCACAACCCTTCACCGAGCAGAACGCAAAGTCGTCCTTCTCATTGTGCGCTTTGATTTTAAGGAAGAGCAGCCTGCAGGGAAGACGGCAGACAGACATCAGAGAGAGAGAAACACAGAGATCAGCACATGAACGGGAGCGACAGCGAGGGTTTGGAAGCTGTGACACTTTTAAAACCACATCAAAACGTATAATTGACAAAACTGCAGCGTTTAGCATCCAGCCTCCTGGGTAATTTCACAGCAGCTCCAATCGAGTGATATTACTCATTTGCTACAATTTAATTATGTTTCATTATCAAAGGAAGACTGACATAGCTAAATTAAGAACAGTTATTTTTTCATCCTCTATGAAAACACAGATGTCTTATAATAACTTCTACTTTGCTCAGTATGACTTTCCATTAGGCCAGTCAATAGAACGTTTAATTGATTATATTTAACGCCCATTTTCTTTAATGCTGTAAACATATTTATTTAATTTGACTTTATAATGGATTCATTCTGTTCTGTGTGTTTTTTTTAAACTGATCAGAACTTTATTAGCTATCACACATGCAGCCGTTTATCAGTAAAAGATGGAGAAATACCTTCTTTATGGGTCATTAATTAAAAAAATTAAGCCAGATGGGACATTTGGCAACAGTAAAATCATATGCACTCTTTTTTATGGTCAAATATAATTATCACCTGTTCAACAACAACAACAAAAAAAAACTAAAAATCACCCATGGGCAAAACATTCAAAGTGATGAAAGTATCTGTCAAAACACATAAATGTAAATGTAATATTATGTCCATAAAGTGTGGGGTAAATTTGTTTTTATTATTGTATACTGATTGTATTTGATATGAGTTACACACACAATTTAAAAGAACTACTTTCTATTTTAATATATTTTACAATGTTATTTATTCCTGTGATTGTAAAATAGTTTTTTGTGGAATCCGTGACTCAACATTTCAATCAATAAGTTTATTTATTTTTTTTTTTTTTTGAAGAATTGTCTTTTATTCAGCAAGGACTCATTAAATTGATTTAAAAAAATCACAGTAAATGCACTTATTATGTTACAAATTATTATTTTTTATTTAAAAGATAATGGCTGCTGAATATTCAGCTTTGCCTTTATTTAATTTTGATTAATTTTACTTACACACACACACACACACACACACACACACACACATATATATATATATATATATATATATATAACAATTACAATTAAATGTTTATTAAAATATACATATTATTAATATAAATTGCAAATAAATATTAAAGGTATAATATAATATATTAATATCAATATTAATATAAGCTACACACACACACACACACACACATATAAAACATATATATGTTTTAAAATATGTCAATCAATAAGTTTATTTTTTTTTTTTTTTTTTTGAAGAATTGTCTTTTATTCAGCAAGGACTCATTAAATTGATTTAAAAAAATCACAGTAAATGCACTTATTATGTTACAAATTATTATTTTTTATTTAAAAGATAATGGCTGCTGAATATTCAGCTTTGCCTTTATTTAATTTTGATTAATTTTACTTACACACACACACACACACACACACACACACACACATATATATATA